>NC_057812.1:65212391-65213295 GCF_018294505.1 Triticum aestivum
GACCACGCCGCGCGCCCCTACCCCGACCACGTCGTCGTCGCCCCAGCTGCCCTGCGTCGCCGTCGCCTCTGCCTCGCCCTGCCCCGACCACGCCGCCGTCGCCTCTGCCCCTTCCCCGACCACGCCGCCATCACCTCTACCCCGACGCGCGCCGTGCCCCTACCCCGACCACGCCGCACCTCTCATCCCTTTGGTCAGGGCCGGCACCGCCCCCCTCTTCCTCCCTTTTTTGCACATATATAGATGTTTTTTTCCTGATTATATGTATATGTATGTGTGTATATCTGTTTATATGTCCTTTTTTTAGATTTTTTGTTTTTTGCATTTTTATAAAAATGTATATATGTATGTAAATATGTTCTCTTTGTATATATATGTTCATGTATATATGCAAAAGATAGATTTTTAGAAAAATTAGGATTTTTTCTCCGTTCATAGATTTTTTGGTGATATTAATTATTGTAAATATGCAAATGTTTGTATATTCATATGAACAACGAATTAGGCAAAACCTTTACATTTTTTCTAAAATTTCTATTTGAACATTATTTTAAAAAACAAGCAATACCACTTCATGTATTTTTAAGAAGGAAGAAGAAGAAAAAGAATGAGAGGAAAAAGGAAATAAGAAGAGGAAGAAAGGAGAAGAAGAGGAGAAATAAATAAGAAGAAGAAAAAAGAAGAAAAGGAAGAGGAGAAGAAGAAAGGAATAGAGGAGAAGAAGAGAAAATAGAATATATTCTATTTTCTCTTCTTCTCCTCTATTCCTATCTTCTTCTCCTGTTTTTCTTCTTTTTTTTCTTCAATCTTCTCCTCTTTCCTTTCTTCTTCTCCTCTTTTTATTTCTTCTTCGTCTTCTTATTTTTTATCGGATATGTCGTCGTCGATATACCCCTCCCGATAA
>NC_057812.1:65214159-65216171 GCF_018294505.1 Triticum aestivum
GTACGTATGTCGTTGTTGTCGATATAAACCCCTCCCGATAACTTCAACACGTGGGGGGGAGGTCGATATACCCCCTGCCGATAACTTCAACACGTGGGGGGGGTCGATATACCCCCTCCCCGATAATATTTTTTCCCAAGTACGTATGTCGTTGTTGTCGATATAAACCCCTCCCGATAACTTCAACATGTGGGGCTGGGTGGGTCGATATACCCCCTCCCTGATGACGTTATTTTCCCATGTATGTATGTCGTCGTTGTCGATATTACCCCCTCCTTGAAGCGTTCTCGAGGCCACCCCAAACCCTTGAAGCGTTGTCGAGGCCACCCCAAACCCTAGAGAAGCAGCGTCGAGGCCACTAATATGATTCCTTATTGTGATTAGCTAGCTAGTTCTACTTTTGCCACTAATATATCCATTTGTCATGTTTGAATAATAATTGCCATGTTGTAAATATTTGTAGAAACTATGGACACCCCCCGAGATGAAGCACAAGAAGCGATGTTGGGGGACATAATCGCACAAGGAAGTGATGCCATCTGCTCGTTGTTTCTCAACGACACCGATGGTCTGGAAGGACATGGTGAAGAAGCAGGCTATGATTATGATGGCTCCTTTGACCCAATGCCGGTGCAAGAAGGAGACCGTGATGACGGCTCCGGTGAACTAATGACGGTGCAAGAAGGAGACCGTGATGACGGCTCCGGTGACCGATCCGAGTCCAGCTAGGTATATATATTAGTTAAGCCTATGCTGACTAGCTAATTGATGCATTCATTGTCTTGGTATGTACACATATTAATTAACTCTCGTCTTTCTTCTTTTTTCTAGCCCTCCGGATCGAACACAACTTTGGTAAAGAGACAAGGCCCGAAGAAAAAGTTGAGCTCGGATGAAAGGTTTGAACACAACTTCGGTTGAGACTCGCAGCTGTTGTCGGCCATCTACAAAAGTAGGCAAAAATTCTGCAGGGTCAGATCATAAATTTATGCTGACTGACAGAAAATGACTACAGTTGCAAAAAATATAAATTAGCTCTATCATGCTAATAACTAATTAGCGATCGCACCTAGTGGCTTCCTACAGTCAGCCTGGCTCTGGTACCAAGCTTGTCACGACCGGTTTTCCAATAAAAATATTTATTGAGAAACCAATCTTTTGAGTCCAGTTTGAGAGAAATCCTCCTCACTGGTAGACAATTTCTTGATACAATAAGCCAGTAGCATAAAATATATTACAGGGTCGAACTGCGGTTGCTCAACCAAATTATTACAAGCACGCCAATAATTATACATAATGGCGGACATGACACAGTGGTGTGGAGACATACTACTGACTCGAGGATAGGGCGGTGGTGGAAAAACACAACGGGGAGAGAAATACAAGACTCTAAGTCTATCATCTCATCGAGCGTCGAGGTGAGGCTCGATGAATTTATTTGGTAGCGGAAGCGGATATAAAACAGTGACAAATCCAGGATCGCACAAGACTGACTGGGACTCCTCTAAGTGTCGGACTCGCTATCAAACTCTTCATCCATGAGATCGCCTTCGTCAGCATCTGGCCAAATCAACAAGCCAGTGAGTACTTTGAAAGTACTCGCAAGACAGTTCGGACGTAAGATATAACAAATGCATGCATGGATGCGTCCTGAATAAATTCACCAATGTACATTCAAAATTATCATAACAAGGTAAGTAAAAGGGAAACGGCGGTAGTCCGCCTGAAATCCCAACGGAACATAAATAATTACCGATCGGGTGTCTGAAGCGACGCCTCGAAAGGTGAACAAATAAATATAAGGAAAGAGATGCCACAGTCGGGCGTCTTAGCGACACCACATAAAGGGCTTAAAAGAAATACCTCAGTCGGACGTCGAAGTGACGTCACAAAAAGGGCTTTAAAAGAAATGCCACAGTCGGACGTCGGGGCGACATCACAGAAAGGGCTTTAAAAGAAATGCCACAGTCGGACGTCGGGGTGACATCACAGAAAGGGCTTTAAAAGAAATG
>NC_057812.1:65216334-65226075 GCF_018294505.1 Triticum aestivum
AAATGCCACAGTCGGACGTCGGGGCGACATCACAGAAAGGGCTTTAAAAGAAATGCCACAGTCGGACGTCGGGGCGACATCACAGAAAGGGCTTTTAAAAGAAATGCCACAGTCGGACGTCGGGGCGACATCACAGAAAGGGCTTTGATTCATAAGTAAATAATACTCATAATAAACATTTAATTCATGAGAATAAATGGGTTAGTCCATCCACAGGAATATTCATTTAACCGGAATTAGCACTCATGCGTATCACCGGAGTCTCTGTCATCAAAACTGACATTGTTAGGACAAGATAATACGAATTTGGACATGGAATAGATGATTTGGAGGGGATATATGACTCTGCAGAGTTTGTACAAAATTATTCCCACAGCCAACGGATTTCCGTAGTCACGAAGGACTAGTTCCGTTTACGGTATTTCGGAAGAAAACACTGCTAACTAGTACACACCCATCCTACCTCTCGATGCTAGGAATCACCCTAGACATCGTCCAAGAAAAACTTTTGAGACGGGGAGATCACAATCTCGAATAGCATGGGATCAAATTTATATACGCGCGCTCTAAGGGGTGCCCCCCTCTCGGTCCCAACCGGAAACACCCATGCCCCCTGACCGGATGACTGGCTTTAATCCAGGGCCATGGAACCATCATCACGGACTCTCCTTTTGGTGTGTACCAGAAAAGCGGTTTGCAACTTACTAAACCATATTCCTTGCGGAAAACATGTGGTAGTACAGGGAAGGAAATGAAAGGAACTGGACCGATACGGTTTGACACTGAAGTCACATAGTCCGGCATGAGACTGGCATGCTACAACACTGCCATCTCACCCATCCTCATGCCAACACATGGCCATTCATCCACTTATGGATCATCGAACTCACTTACCTCATTATCGCATAAAATAACGTGCATCGATATGCTTATCAACATGCCATGAAACTAACTGAATGCAAAACATGCCAAGACACTCATCATATCAAAAGTTCAAACATGCTTGCCTGGTTCAGAGTAGTCGGAGCCTAGCTCGGTGAAGTTCGCGGCTCCGTCACCTCCTTCGGTATCTACGGTATAAAGAAAATATATGTGCTATCGTAAATACCAAGGAGTGCACAGCAAGTATACCAAATATTTTTCAAATAAATCTGATAAAAAACTAGACAAAATTTTAAAGAGAACAGAAAAAGAATCAACCAAAAATACCTTTCTGTTTAAAAGTTATAAAGGTTTTGGTCCAGGGACTCATCTGTAATGAAACAGAAGTTTTCTAGGGGCTAGTTTATAAAAACAGAAAGCGCTTCGGTAGCGACTACGCCAGCCCAGAGGGAAAGCGCATTCGGCAGAAGACGTTTTCAGAAAACGCTTCGCTCCGACAGGATAGAGAGGCTGACAGGCGGGTCCCGCCCGTCAGGTTTAAATATTCAAACGGGGCGACAGAGTCCGCCGGTGCCCGAGAGCCGCGGTGGTCGCCGGCGGCGATCCACGGGGAGGCAGAGAGATCGGAGGGTACCTCCATGTTCAGGGCACCCTTCCGCGTCGGTTGGTGGTGGTGGTGGCGGTCGGCGAGCACCACGTCGACGGCGAGCTTTGCTCCGGCGGACGGCGGTTCGGGTGGTTGCGGACTTCGTCGGAGAGAGCTGCAGTGATCAAATTGAGGAGGGGGTTAGGCTCCTGGTAGCTAGAGAGGGTAACGGACGGGGTCTGGGCGCCGGAGGTGGCCTCACCGGAGCGAATCGAGGTGGCGGCCGAGGCGGATCGGGGCGGCCGGAGTTGAGGGGGAAGACCTCCTCGGGGTCTCCCTAGTGGCCTGGCGTGGCGTTGGTGAGGTGTGGGGATGAGGCGTGCACGAGGGTGAGCTCGGGGGCCCTTTTTATAGGCGGTCCGAGGCGGTGGCCGTGAACGGGGATTTCCGGCGATGGTTACGGTGGCGCAGTGCTCGGTCGGGGGTGATTAGGGAGTCGAGCGCCGTCTTGGGAGTTTACTGGGTCCGTTTAGACGCTAACCGGACTTGGATTAGAAGCTTAGGGCAGGCTTTGGTCGGAACGGGACGGCGCGGGTCCGTTGGCGGCAGAGAGCGCGTCCAGTGCTGTCAGGCCACGGCGACGGTGCAGCGGGGGTGCGCTGGCGTGCATGAGGCCACGCGGAGAGCCAGGGAGCGATGGGAGGCGCGGAACGGCGTTGAGCCGCCGTTCTTGTCCCCTGTCAGCCGCCACGGGAGGTCCCGATGCCGCAGAAGACTCCGGCGAGGGCGGGCCAGCGTGCCATCGACGCCAGGAAGAGGCCAAGTGAGCGTGTGGTGCTTCAGACAGTAGGAAGAGGCGGAGAGGAACGTGCCATATGCACTGTGAACGCGTGAGAGGAACTGACGAACGCAAACGACACTGAAACTGAACTTTTCTGAATTTTGAACAGTAACAGTGCCCGCAAGGTGTTCGACAGAATGCTTTTGGCCTCTGCAGATTTTTCCTTGAGCTGAAACTTGGTGGAGTGGCTTCTCATTGCTCACATAGGTTGCCTGAATTTTGGTGGAATTTTTGGAGTAGTGTATATATGAATTTCATCAAATTTGGCAAATCTGGTCCAAACTTGCAGAGACTGAATTTTGAAAATTTTGAAAAGAGGAGGAGTGGATCAAGATGGTTCTGGGTTGTGGGTACAAAGGACTATCCAGGAGAATTGGTTTGAGGTCAAAACTCAAATGCAATATGGTACTTGCTTTGAAAATCCCTCAGGCTCCAAATAATTATCAGATTTGTTTTGAGAGGAAAAATAATTAGAATAAAATCCAAAACTTGTTTGGATTAGTTGGGACAGAGGACTTAGGTTGATCACAAGGTGTAGGGGAGGTTTTGGAGGGGTTTTACCACATGGGAACAATGCAAAGTCAAGGGTGGTTCCAAGATATGAAAATCCCCAAATCTTCATGGAGTTTCATTTTAAAAGAAAACAATTTAAACTCAAAAATTAAATTTGAGAGAACCAACAGAGAAGAAGTTTCAAAAGATCAAACACCAAGGTTTGAAAAAATAGAATACTTGCCAAAGCAAAGGAAGTTTTTAAGTGGAAGGTTTTTTCTGAAAAGAAAAATTTTAAAATAGCCTCTCCTCAAAAACCACAAAGTTTTTGATAAAAACCAAATAAAAATTTTAGAGTGTCACAACACCTACCCCCTTAGGAAAAATCTCGTCCCCGAGATTTCAGCTGATCCTTAAATAGGTGTGGATGCTCAGTCCGAAGAAAATCCTCGCTTTCCCAAGTTGCTTCACTGTCGGTGTGATTGCTCTACTGGACTTTGAAAAACTTGATGGTCTTCTGTCGGGTCCTCCTTTCAGACTCCTCTAATATTCTTATGGGACATTCTCGATAAGTGAGATCTGGCTGCACGTCAATATTCTCATGGGATACTTGTTTCTCTGGGTTGCTTACGCACTTCCTTAATTGAGAGACGTGGAACACGTCGTGAATGTCGGATAATTCCTCGGGTAAGTCTAGCTGGTAGGCTACAGTGCCTCTTCGTGCCACTATGCAAAATGGTCCAATGAATCTTGGTGCTAACTTCCCTTTTATCTTGAATCGTTGCAATCCTCTCATAGGGGATACTCTCAGGTATACGAACTAACCGGGTTCGAAACTGACCCTACGATGTTTCTGATCATAATAACTCTTCTGTCGACTTTGGGCAGTTTTAAGTCGGTCTCTGATTAGCTTGACCTTTTCCTCGGCTTCTCTGAGCATGTATGGCTCGAATATGCGGCTGTCTCCGGTCTCTGACCAATTTAACGGGGTACGACACCTTCGTCCGTATAAGGCCTCAAATGGTGCCATTTGTAGGCTGGCCTGGTAGCTATTGTTATACGCGAACTCGGCGTATGGCAGGCTTTCTTCCCAACTGGTTCTGTAGGTGAGGACACATGCCCTCAGCATGTCTTCTAAAACCTGGTTTACGCGTTCTATTTGTCCATCAGTCTGTGGATGGTATGCGGTACTGAAGGCTAGTTGGGTTCCCAGAGCCTGTTGTAAATGCTCCCAAAATCTTGAGACGAACTGAGTGCCTCTGTCGGATATTATAGTCTTCGGGACACCGTGCAGACAAACTATGCGGGAAAGATAAACCCTGGCAAGCCTCTGAGTGGTGTAGGTTGTCTTTACTGGAATAAAGTGTGCCACTTTGGTTAACCTGTCAGTGATGACCCATATGGCATCATTCCCTTGTCGTGACCGAGGTAGTCCGACAATAAAATCCATCCCTATTTCATCCCATTTCCACTCAGGTATTTTGTTAGGTTGCAGTAGTCCGGCTGGTCTCTGATGTTCAGCTTTTATGCGTTGACATGAGTCGCAACATGCAATGAAGGCGGCTATGTCCCTCTTCATACCATGCCACCAAAATCTTTCCTGAATATCCTTATACATTTTGGTTCCTCCAGGGTGGATCGAATATGGAGTGGTGTGTGCTTCAGCTAAAATTTGCTGTTTAAGGTCTTCTATGTTTGGCACGCATAGCCTTTCTCCGTACCATAATATTCCTTCATTATCTATGACGAATTCCGAGGCCTTGCCCATATTCAACTTTCTTTTAATTCCTTCAATGCTGGGGTGACCGGGCTGAGCTTCTTTAATTTTCTCCACAAGGTTGGGTTGTATTTCCAAGTTTGATATGGTGCCTTCTGCTACCATTATCAAGTTGAGCTTGGCAAATTCTTGATGGAATTCGGGCCTCAAGCTGTGCAGATAGTTTCCGTCAGAGCTGGGGTTCCGACTCAGGGCATCGGCCACCACATTTGCTTTCCCTGGATGGTAATGGATCCCAACATCGTAATCCTTTACCAATTCCAACCAGCGTCATTGCCGTAAATTTAGTTCTGGCTGCGTGAAAATATATTTGAGACTTTTGTGATCCGTATATATTTCACATCGATTCCCATGTAAGAAATGCCTCCATTCCTTGAGTGCATGAATAACTGCTGCCATTTCTAAGTCATGAGTGGGATAATTTTCCTCATGCTTGCGAAGTTGCCTTGAAGCGTAGGCGACAACCTTGCCTTCTTGCATCAACACGCATCCGAGACCCTTTCTGGACGCGTCACAATATACTTCAAAATTCTTGTGTATGTCGGGTACAATTAATACCGGTGCTGTTGTTAATTTCCGCTTTAGCTCTTGGAAACTTTTCTCGCAGGCTTCTGTCCACTCAAACTTCTTATCTTTCTTGAGCAACTGTGTCATAGGCTTGGCTATGGTGGAAAATCCTTCAATAAATCTGCGGTAATATCCTGCCATTCCCAAGAAACTCCGGATGTCAGTTACGCTGGCTGGTGATTTCCAGTCAAGTACGGCCTTGACTTTCTCTGGGTCCACTGCGATACCGTCTTGAGTCAGCACGTGGCCTAGAAAACCTACTTGTTTTAGCCAAAATTCGCACTTGCTGAACTTGGCATACAATTGGTGTTTTCTTAGCTCTCCTAGCACAATCCTGAGATGTTCTGCGTGCTCTTCTGGTGTCTTGGAGTATACCAGAATATCGTCGATGAATACCACGACGAACTTGTCCATAAACTTCACAAATACTTTGTTCATGACGTGAACAAAATATGCTGGGGCGTTAGTTAATCCAAATGGCATCACTGTGAACTCGTACAGTCCATATCTGGAGATGAAGGCTGTTTTGGGGATATCTTCCGTTCGTACCTTCAATTGATGGTATCCTGACCTTAAGTCAATTTTTGAGAATACCTTGGCCTGAGCAAGTTGATCAAACAAATCGTTTATCCTTGGCATCGGGTATTTGTTTTTGACTGTGACCATGTTAAGTGCTCGATAGTCAATACACAATCTCAGCGTTCCATCCTTCTTTTTGGCAAATAAAATTGGTGACCCCCAAGGTGAGGAGCTGGCTCGAATGTATCCTTTTTCCAGTAATTCCTTTATTTGCTTCTTCAACTCGATCAACTCGGATGGTGCCATTCTGTATGGTTTCTTGTATATGGGGGTGGTTCCTGGTGCTAGCTCAATGCGGAATTCTATCTCTCGGTCTGGTGGCATGCCTGGTAGCTCTTCAGGGAATACATCTGGAAATTCACACACTACTGGAACCTTGTTTAGCTCAGAAACGTCCACCTTATTTAATCTCGGTTGCCGGGGTCTTTTTCCTTCCTTGGCTGATACTCTTATTGTCTTCCCTTGGTGGTGTGTGAGAATCACGGTCCTGTTGGAACAGTCGATAAAACCTTTATTGGTGGTTAGCCAATCCATCCCTAGGATGACATCCAGTCCTTTATTTTCCAATACAATAAGATTTGCGTGAAACTCCAATCCTTCGAACTCAATGACCACATTCTGACAGTAATTCTGAGAAACTTGCTGAATCCCAGGGGACTTGATGGTCATGGATTTCTCCAAAGGAAGCATCGAAAACTTATTTTGCAAAGCAAAACTTTTCAAAATGAAAGAGTGAGAAGCTCCAGAATCAAACAAAACCATTGCAGGTATTGTGTTGACAGGAAACGTACCGAGTACGATATCCGGAGCATTTTGTGCCTCTTCTTTGGTTACGTGGTTCAGATGACCCTTCCTGTGGTTATTGTTGGGATTGAAATTGTTTTGTTTGGGCGCTGAATTATTGCCGCCGTTGTTCGGCTTTGGGGTTGAACTCCTTGGCTTGGGGCACTGTTTGGCATAGTGCCCTTCTTCTCCACAAGCGTAACAAGTAACGCCGGGGCGATAGGTGAATTCCTTGTCCCTTGCATGAAAATTCTTGATTGGGCGTGAGACATTGGATGTGAATTTGTGTGTCCCACCCTTTTGAAAATCTGTCTTGCTTCGGTGATTGCGAGCGTGATTAGTCTGGTCCCTTTTTCGCTTGCGGATATCTTCCAGACTGCGTCTCTCATTTTCCAGAGTAATGGCTTTGTCCACCAGTGTTTTAAAATCAGGAAAAGTGTGCACGACCAGTTGGCATTTAAGCGCGGGCGCCAGACCGTCAAGGAATTTCTCCATCTTCTTGATTTCAGTCATACGTTCCTCATTGGCGTAGCGGGATAATAGGGTAAATTGACTGTTGTAATCTGACACTGTCATGCTCCTTTATTTGAGGTCATCGAATTCTCTCTTCTTGATTTTCATAATACTCTTAGGAATATGTGCACCACGAAAACCTTCCTTGAAATCATCCCAGGTTATGTCATTTTCGTTGGGATGCATGTGCAGAAAATTCTCCCACCACGATGCGGCTGCTCCTGTGAGATAGTGTGGAGTATATAGTACTTTCTCGAGATCTGAACATTTTGCAATAATTAATTTCCTCTCCATATCTCGAAGCCAGTCCTCGGCTTCAAGAGGCTTGTCAGTGTGAGAAAATGTTTGAGGACGTGTCTTCTATAGTTCAGATAACTTGGAATGCTGTTGATACTCTCCATGGTGATTTCCCATGTTGATGACATGGTTCATCATTTCCCGATGTTGTTGCTGACTCTGCTCATAAAGGCGGCACATTTGTGAAAGCGCGGATTCACTGCCCTGTTGGCTTGACTGTCCCTGAGTGAACTCGTTGTTGGGTTGTGCATCATAATTTTCCTCTGGAGGAGTTGGCATGGAGCGTGTCCAAGGACGAGACATTTTTCACTCTGGGGATATATTTTTGTAAAACTCATAAGAAAAGCGGAAAGAGTCGCAAAACAAAACCATAAATGCATAAAGCTGGCAGATAGAATTGAATAACTCGGCTTACTTAAGAAAAACAAATCGACTTGCGCATGGAGAAGGACTGTTCATTACATATCTTACACGCGGGCGGTAATTATACAATACATCACTCAGGATATGCGTACATAATCCTGACATGTTATTTAGGCTAGTGCACTTCTCCAGATCCTACATGATGCGCAAACAGGCTACTTCTCACAACCTATGTACATATCTTACAAAGCGGTACAATACACGGCAGCTAAGCGTACTCAGGCAGAGATGTTGACGACCTCCTTTGCCCTGCCGAGGGCGAGGCGTAGCGAGGTTGGGGACTCGACTTCCTCCTCGCTAATAGGCTCCATACGTGTAGTGTTGCGCAGAGTGGACGGAGCGGTTGCCAGGGGCGGAGCAACACGTACAGGAGTGGGCGCGAAGGATGGTGCAGTGCGCGCTGAAGTGGGTGCAATGACTTGGTTGAATTCTTCGATAGAAGGCAGGCGACGAGTAGGCGTATAAGATGCTGAGGACGAGACTAAAGTCAGTGGCGGAGCGATGGGTAGGAGCTCCCTCCTGTTGGCAGCACAGCCATGGACTGAGTCCATGCGGGTAGCTACGAAGTCGTCCACCAGGTTGTCGAAGGCTGCCTCCAGGGCCCGAAGATACTCAATGAGCATCTCAAAAGCCTCGTCTCGTTCTCCTCTGGGGCAGGAGTATGCGTAGTGACAGGTGTAAGGCACATGGCACGGAAGATAACGGTAACGACGAGTCTTCATCACGGGAAGGACATCCCTGAGACGAGCTATCGCCTCGCGGGCTGCCATCTGCATAGCATGCCTCTCCGTAGGCATGGCTCTTCCCACGAACCGGAAGCGGCGTAACTCACCATGCCCTCCCTTGAACTGCACCGCGGCCTGGTGCATGGTCAGACTGTCGTTGACTCGGTGCTGGCAGAGTGTGAAGACTGGGCGCACGGATGGCCCCATCGCGACCTGAACGATGAAAGAAAGAAGCTTGACGAACCCATCGGGCACGTTGGCGAAGGTCTGAGACTCGCAGCTGTTGTCGGCCATCTACAAAAGTAGGCAAAGATTCTGCAGGGTCAGATCATAAATTTATGCTGACTGACAGAAAATGACTACAGTTGCAAAAAATATAAATTAGCTCTATCATGCTAATAACTAATTAGCGATCGCACCTAGTGGCTTCCTACAGTCAGCCTGGCTCTGGTACCAAGCTTGTCACGACCGGTTTTCCAATAAAAATATTTATTGAGAAACCAATCTTTTGAGTCCAGTTTGAGAGAAATCCTCCTTACTGGTAGACAATTTCTTGATACAATAAGCCAGTAGCATAAAATATATTACAGGGTCGAACTGCGGTTGCTCAACCAAATTATTACAAGCACGCCAATAATTATACATAATGGCGGACATGACACAGTGGTGTGGAGACATACTACTGACTCGAGGATAGGGCGGTGGTGGAAAAACACAACGGGGAGAGAAATACAAGACTCTAAGTCTATCATCTCATCGAGCGTCGAGGTGAGGCTCGATGAATTTATTTGGTAGCGGAAGCGGATATAAAACAGTGACCAAATCCAGGGTCGCACGAGACTGACTGGGACTCCTCTAAGTGTCGGACTCGCTATCAAACTCTTCATCCATGAGATCGCCTTCGTCAGCATCTGGCCAAATCAACAAGCCAGTGAGTACTTTGAAAGTACTCGCAAGACAGTTCGGACGTAAGATATAACAAATGCATGCATGGATGCGTCCTGAATAAATTCACCAATGTACATTCAAAATTATCATAACAAGGTAAGTAAAAGGGAAATGGCGGTAGTCCACCTGAAATCCCAACAGAACATAAATAATTACCGATCGGGTGTCTGAAGCGACGCCTCGAAAGGTGAACAAATAAATATAAGGAAAGAGATGCCACAGTCGGGCGTCTTAGCGACACCACATAAAGGGCTTCAAAGAAATACCTCAGTCGGACGTCGGGGCGACGTCACAAAAAGGGCTTTAAAAGAAATGCCACAGTCGGACG
>NC_057812.1:65226374-65231565 GCF_018294505.1 Triticum aestivum
CATCACAGAAAGGGCTTTAAAAGAAATGCCACAGTCGGACGTCGGGGCGACATCACAGAAAGGGCTTTAAAAGAAATGCCACAGTCGGACGTCGGGGCGACATCACAAAAAGGGCTTTTAAAAGAAATGCCACAGTCGGACGTCGGGGCGACATCATAGAAAGGGCTTTGATTCATAAGTAAATAATACTAAAATAAACATTTAATTCATGAGAATAAATGGGTTAGTCCATCCACAGGAATATTCATTTAACCGGAATTAGCACTCATGCGTATCACCGGAGTCTCTGTCATCAAAACTGACATTGTTAGGACAAGATAATACGAATTTGGACATGGAATAGATGATTTGGAGGGGATATATGACTCTGCAGAGTTTGTACAAAATTATTCCCATAGCCAACGGATTTCCGTAGTCACGAAGGACTAGTTCCGTTTACGGTATTTCGGAAGAAAACACTGCTAACCAGTACACACCCATCCTACCTCTCGATGCTAGGAATCACCCTAGACATCGTCCAAGAAAAACTTTTGAGACGGGGAGATCACAATCTCGAATAGCATGGGATCAAATTTATATACGCGCGCTCTAAGGGGTGCCCCCCTCTCGGTCCCAACCGGAAACACCCATGCCCCCTGACCGGATGACTGGCTTTAATCCAGGTCCATGGAACCATCATCACGGCCTCTCCTTTTGGTGTGTACCAGAAAAGCGGTTTGCAACTTACTAAACCATATTCCTTGCGGAAAACATGTGGTAGTACAGGGAAGGAAATGAAAGGAACTGGACCGATACGGTTTGACACTGAAGTCACATAGTCCGGCATGAGACTGGCATGCTACAACACTGCCATCTCACCCATCCTCATGCCAACACATGGCCATTCATCCACTTATGGATCATCGAACTCACTTACCTCATTATCGCATAAAATAACGTTCATCGATATGCTTATCAACATGCCATGAAACTAACTGAATGCAAAACATGCCAAGACACTCATCATATCAAAAGTTCAAACATGCTTGCCTGGTTCAGAGTAGTCGTAGCCTAGCTCGGTGAAGTTCGCGGCTCCGTCACCTCCTTCGGTATCTACGGTATAAAGAAAATATATGTGCTATCGTAAATACCAAGGAGTGCACAGCAAGTATACCAAATATTTCTCAAATAAATCTGATAAAAAACTAGACAAAATTTTAAAGAGAACAGAAAAAGAATCAACCAAAAATACCTTTCTGTTTAAAAGTTATAAAGGTTTTTGTCTAGGGACTCATCTGTAATGAAACAGAAGTTTTCTAGGGGCTAGTTTATAAAAACAGAAAGCGCTTCGGTAGCGACTATGCCAGCCCAGAGGGAAAGCGCATTCGGCAGAAGACGTTTTCAGAAAACGCTTCGCTCCGACAGGATAGAGAGGCTGACAGGCGGGTCCCGCCCGTCAGGTTTAAATATTCAAACGGGCGGCAGAGTCCGCCGGTGCCCGAGAGCCGCGGTGGTCGCCGGCGGCGATCCACGGTGAGGCAGAGAGATCGGAGGGTACCTCCGTGTTCAGGGCACCCTTCCGCGTCGGTTGGTGGTGGTGGTGGCGGTCGGCGAGCACCACGTCGACGGCGAGCTTTGCTCCGGCGGACGGCGGTTCGGGTGGTTGCGGACTTCGTCGGAGAGAGCTGCAGTGATCAAATTGAGGAGGGGGTTAGGCTCCTGGTAGCTAGAGAGGGTAACGGACGGGGTCTGGGCGCCGGAGGTGGCCTCACCGGAGCGAATCGAGGTGGCGGCCGAGGCGGATCGGGGCGGCCGGAGTTGAGGGGGAAGACCTCCTCGGGGTCTCCCTAGTGGCCTGGCGTGGCGTTGGTGAGGTGTGGGGATGAGGCGTGCACGAGGGTGAGCTCGGGGGCCCTTTTTATAGGCGATCCGAGGCGGTGGCCGTGAACGGGGATTTCCGGCGATGGTTACGGTGGCGCAGTGCTCGGTCGGGGGTGATTAGGGAGTCGAGCGCCGTCTTGGGAGTTTACTGGGTCCGTTTAGACGCTAACCGGACTTGGATTAGAAGCTTAGGGCAGGCTTTGGTCGGAACGGGACGGCGTGGGTCCGTTGGCGGCAGAGAGCGCGTCCAGTGCTGTCAGGCCACGGCGATGGTGCAGCGGGGGTGCGCTGGCGTGCATGAGGCCACGCGGAGAGCCAGGGAGCAATGGGCGGCGCAGAACGGCGTTGAGCCGCCGTTCTTGTCCCCTGTCAGCCGCCACGGGAGGTCCCGACGCCGCAGAAGACTCCGGCGAGGGCGGGCCAGCGTGCCATCGACGCCAGGAAGAGGCCAAGTGAGCGTGTGGTGCTTCAGACAGTAGGAAGAGGCGGAGAGGAACGTGCCATATGCACTGTGAACGCGTGAGAGGAACTGACGAACGCAAACGACACTGAAACTGAACTTTTCTGAATTTTGAACAGTAACAGTGCCCGCAAGGTGTTCGACAGAATGCTTTTGGCCTCTGCAGATTTTTCCTTGAGATGAAACTTGGTGGAGTGGCTTCTCATTGCTCACATAGGTTGCCTGAATTTTGGTGGAATTTTTGGAGTAGTGTAGATATGAATTTCATCAAATTTGGCAAATCTGGTCCAAACTTGCAGAGACCGAATTTTGAAAATTTTGAAAAGAGGAGGAGTGGATCAAGATGGTTCTGGGTTGTGGGTACAAAGGACTATCCAGGAGAATTGGTTTGAGGTCAAAACTCAAATGCAATATGGTACTTGCTTTGGAAATCCCTCAGGCTCCAAATAATTATCAGATTTGTTTTGAGAGGAAAAATAATTAGAATAAAATCCAAAACTTGTTTGGATTAGTTGGGACAGAGGACTTAGGTTGATCACAAGGTGTAGGGGAGGTTTTGGAGGGGTTTTACCACATGGGAACAATGCAAAGTCAAGGGTGGTTCCAAGATATGAAAATCCCCAAATCTTCATGGAGTTTCATTTTAAAAGAAAACAATTTAAACTCAAAAATTAAATTTGAGAGAACCAACAGAGAAGAAGTTTCAAAAGATCAAACACCAAGGTTTGAAAAAATAAAATCCTTGCCAAAGCAAAGGAAGTTTTTAAGTGGAAGGTTTTTTCTGAAAAGAAAAATTTTAAAATAGCCTCTCCTCAAAAACCACAAAGTTTTTGATAAAAACCAAATAAAAATTTTAGAGTGTCACACAAAAGATGCATTTTCTGCTCAGTGCAGGGTTCTTGTTAGGGACAAGATCCCGATCAGCATCCACCAATGGTATAAGCCTAAGAACGAAGGCCCTGAGGTGTCTTATGTCAATGATATGCAGAAAAATGATCTTTGGACAGAGTTGAAGTCAAATTTCACCCTACCGCCAGAGGAGTATTCAGAGAAGCCAGTTAAAGAGCAATTAATCAAGTCTTTTGCTCTTAAGAAGATGGCAGACCTATTCAGGAGGTGGAAGAATGAGCTGAAAAGGTTTGTCGACAAAGAAGAGACACCATAATTCATCAGCAAATATGAGAAGATCAGAGATCACTGGCCCGCATTTGTGGCCCACAAGACATCGGAAAAGAGTAAGAAGATGTCGGCGACAAACAAGAAAAATGCTGCGAAGAAGAAGCTTCACCATCGCACGGGGTCAGGTGGCTACCTCAAAGCCGGGCCTAAGTGGGCCAAGGCTGAGAATGATCTGCTTGATAAAGGGATCGAACCAGAGTCAATGAACTGACCAGACCGTGGCCGTACTTGGTTCTTCGGGGCTGGTGGAACCTTGGACCCTATATCAGGGAAGTGCCTTTGGACGGACGAGCAAATGAAAATACCAGTCAAGAGGTTCAGCTCTATATCGATGTAGCGCGGCAAGGGATGTTCGTTCCAGACAGAGAGAACGACGAGCTCACAATGGCCCTCGGGAATCCTGAGCACCCTGGACGGACACGAGGCACGCCAGGCTCCGTTCCGTGGAAGGCTGGTTTTCCGGACGCAGGCGGTTACAAATGCCAGGAGAGGAGGAAAAAAGTGCAGCAGACCGAACTGCAGGCGCTGAATGCAAGGGTACAAGCGATAGAGGAACGAGAAGCAAATCGCAGCAAACGACCTGCCGAAGCTTCCCCCGAAGCTACCCCGCCATCTCAGCGGAGAACCAGCGTGGCTTCCACCAAGCTGCTTCAGCCGGAGCATGTCTTGACGGCTCCTGCCAGCTACCCCGTGGATGCTATCACGGAGTCTCAACATTGCCACCTTATGACGCAATGGCAGAACTTCAAAGTCAAGGCGGCTGTCGGCTCTGTTCGACCTCCTGAACCCGGCGCAACTTTTCACTGTCGTCCGATTCCAGAAGGATATGCTAGGGTGATGGTGGACGAAATAATGGAGGGATTTGAGGACCTCCAGCTTGACCACCCTACCGGTGAAGGGGAGACTAGGCTGGGTTCTGCTCTGAAGACTCCATGCCTATGGCGGAAGGAGCTCATCAACCTTCTGAACTGGACGCCTCCGCCTCCTCCTCCTCCGGCGAGTCAAGGCACTCCGCCTCCTCCACCGCCTCCTCCTCCGGCGAGTGATGATCAGGGCACTCAGCCTCCTTCTCCGGCACGTGGCGGCACTCTGCCTCCTTCTCCGCCTGCGCCGGCGCGCCCGAGCAGCCACCAGCCTCCTCCTTCTCCGGCGCGTGGCGGCACTCCGCCTCCTTCTCCGCCTGCGCCGGCGCAACCGAGCAGCCACCAGCATCCTCCTTCTCCGCCTCCCCAGCAAGGGCGGAAGAGACCCGCCGCCGCCCCGACTGCTCCGGCGCGTCGTAGTCCTTCTCCTCCGCCTCGTAAGCAAGCATGAAAGAAGACAGCCACAGCCGCTCCGTCTACTCCGGCATCTAGCAGTACAGCTAGAGGCGGGAGGCAATACAGATACGGTCCACCTCTTAATCCTCTAGATAAGTTACCTTACGAGATGGCCGTGGAAGAAAACAAGAAGATCGTGCGGACCGAAGTGAAGGAATTCTCTGAAGGGTTGAAAGCAAAGAGACATCCACCTTCGGAGGAGAAGGTAGATGCGGTGAAAGCAAAGCGCACTCTGGCTGCCCTGACAAAACCACCAAAGTCTCCTCCGAAAGGCAACTATGAGCACATTATTGGAAAGACATTTGTCGAAGCGGAGTGGTCGGGAACTACTGTCAGTGATCAAAGGTTAAAAGAACAACGAGCTGGGAAAAAA
>NC_057812.1:65231875-65255345 GCF_018294505.1 Triticum aestivum
GTGTCTAGCGACATCATCACTAATGATCCGAGGATGGTGCCCGGTTATAACAATCTTGGAGATTACCTGCCCGACGATGTACATTATGATTTCTTGGAGGTGGAGCCGGTACACAGATATGAGTACGGGAAGCCTCTCGTCAAAGATGAAATATCTCTAACAACGATAATGCGAAGATTGCATGATTGGTACATGAAAACCTGCAGAGAGTCTGGGGGGAAGGATACTTTGACGCTGAGAGTTAGAGAGGAGCATGACCTCGTTGGAATTGAACTGTTGAATGTTCCATTTGAGGAGTTCTTCTAGTTTTTCAATCAAAGGGCCCTCGATAAAGCAACGGTCACTTGCTACTGTCTGTAAGTACTACTACTTCTGTCATTAAGTCTCTCTATATAGGTCAACTCTTTCATTGCATGTATTTATAATTATCCTCACCATATTATGCTGATTGAAGATTGCCGAATTGAAGAAAAGACAAGTCGGTGATATTGGGTTCATTAACACAAATCTCATAGATGCATATGAGGTTGAGTATCATGCCGAAGATACTGAGGCCAACTTGCTACGATCATTTGTAATAAATGAAAACAAAGATATAATACTCTTTCCTTACAACTTCAAGTGAGTGTTACTGTCTTGTGCATATTCGGTTTCCCTTATATATTAATCCAGGTTATAGTAATGTAATTGTTGAGTTATGCATGCGTGCGCAGGTTCTACTATATTCTCCTAGAGATTAAGCTTGAGGAGGGATTAGTAACCGTCTTATACTCGAGACAAAAAGATCCCCAGGAGTATGCGGACATGACTCAAATCCTCGAGAAGTAAGTTAAATCCACCATATCAGAAACTTTGTTCATTTCCTGATATCAAGTAATTGTTTTCTTTGTCTGGCAGGGTTTGGAGAAAATTCACCAAAAAAGCTCCGGGACTGCCGAAGAAGCTGCAATTTAGACACCCGAAAGTAAGTACTATAGTAGCATGTTCCGCGCATCTCCTAGTGATTCAAGCGCTAGTTTCATCAATACCATTTGGCATGCTTGCTTATCAGTTTAATTGACCTCTATTTCTTGTAAAGTGGTAGTGGCAGGATCAAGGGAATGATTTCTGTGGATAATACGTTCGCGAGTCCATCCGCCACACTGTTGGGTTTCGTAGTAATTTCAAAAAAATTCCTACGCACACGCAAGATCATGTGATGCACAGCAACGAGAGGGGAGAGTGTTTTCTACGTACCCAACGCAGACTGACTGCGGAAGCGCTGACACAACGTAGAAGAAGTAGTCGTATGTCTTCACAATCCAACCGATCAAGCACCGAAACTACGGCACCTCCGAGTTCGAGCACACGTTCAGCTCGATGACGATCCCCGGACTCCGATCCAGCAAAGTGTCGGGGAAGAGTTCCGTCAGCACGACGGCGTGGTGACGATCTTGATGCACTATGGCAGCAGGGCTTCGCCTAAACTCCGCTACAGTATTATCGAGGACTATGGTGGCTGGGGCACCGCACACGGCTAAGGAATAGATCACGTGGATCAACTTGTGTGTTTAGAGGTGCCCCCTGCCTCCGTATATAAAGGAGCCAAGGGGGAGGGGTGCGGCCAGCCCTATGGAGGTGCAGGAGGAGTCCTACTCCTACCGGGAGTAGGACTCCCCCCGCCCAATCCTATTCCAAATAGGATTCCCAAGGGGGAAAGAGAGAGAGAGGTGGCCGGCCACCTCTCCTAGTCCTAGTTGGACTAGGGGAGGGGGGGAGGCGCGCAGCCCACCATGGGCAGCCCCTTTCACCTTTCCACTAAAGCCCAATAAGGCCCATATGGCTCCCGGGGGGTTCCGGTAACCCTCCCGGTACTCCGGTAAAATCCCGATTTCACCCGGAACACTTCCGATATCCAAACATAGGCTTCCAATATATCAATCTTTACGTCTAGACCATTTCGAGACTCCTCGTCATGTCCGTGATCACATCCGGGACTCCGAACAACCTTCGGTACATCAAAATGCATAAACTCATAATATAACTGTCATCGTAACCTTAAGCGTGCGGACCCTACGGGTTCGAGAACAATGTAGACATGACCGAGACACGTCTCCGGTCAATAACCAATAGCGGGACCTGGATGCCCATATTGGCTCCTACATATTCTACGAAGATCTTTATCGGTCATACCGCATAACAACATACATTGTTCCCTTTGTCATCGGTATGTTACTTGCCCGAGATTCGATCATCGGTATCCAATACTTAGTTCAATCTCGTTACCGGCAAGTCTCTTTACTCGCTCCGTAATACATCATATCACAACTAACATATTAGTTGCAGTGCTTGCAAGGCTTATGTGATGTGTATTACCGAGAGGGCCCAGAGATACCTCTCCGACAATCGGAGTGACAAATCCTAATCTCGAAATACGCCAACCCATCATCTACCTTTGGAGACACCTGTAATGCTCCTTTATAATCACCCAGTTACGTTGTGACGTTTGGTAGCACCCAAAGTGTTCCTCCGGCAAACGGGAGTTGCATAATCTCATAGTCATAGGAACATGTATAAGTCATGAAGAAAGCAATAGCAACATACTAAACGATCGGGTGCTAAGCTAATGGAATGGGTCATGTCAATCAGATCATTCAACTAATGATGTGATCCCGTTAATCAAATAACAACTCCTTTGTCTATGGTTAGGAAACATAACCATATTTGATTAACGAGCTAGTCAAGTAGAGGCATACTAGTGACACTCTGTTTGTTTATGTATTCACACATGTATTATGTTTCCGGTTAATACAATTCTAGCATGAATAATAAACATTTATCATGAAATAAGGAAATAAATAATAACTTTATTATTGCCTCTAGGGCATATTTCCTTTAGTCTCCCACTTGCACTAGAGTCAATAATCTAGATTACACAGTAATGATTCTAACACCCATGGAGCCTTGGTGCTAATCATGTTTTGCTCGTGGAAGAGGCTTAGTCAACGGGTCTGCAACATTCAGATCCGTATGTATCTTGCAAATCTCTATGTCTCCCACCTGGACTAGATCCCGGATGGAATTGAAGCGTCTCTTGATGTGCTTGGTTCTCTTGTGAAATCTGGATTCCTTTGCCAAGGCAATTACACCAGTATTGTCACAAAAGATTTTCATTGGACCCGATGCACTAGGTATGACACCTAGATCGGATATGAACTCCTTCATCCAGACTCCTTCATTTGCCGCTTCCGAAGCAGCTATGTACTCCGCTTCACATGTAGATCCCGCTACGACGCTTTGTTTAGAACTGCACCAACTGACAGCTCCACCATTTAATGTAAACACGTATCCGGTTTGCGATTTAGAATCGTCCGGATCAGTGTCAAAGCTTGCATCAACGTAACCATTTACGACAAGCTCTTTGTCACCTCCATATACGAGAAGCATATCCTTAGTCCTTTTCAGGTATTTCAGGATGTTCTTGACCGCTGTCTAGTGATCCACTCCTGGATTACTTTGGCACCTCCCTGCTAGACTTATAGCAAGGCACACATCAGGTTTGGTACACAGCATTGCATACATGATAGATCCTATCGCTGATGCATAGGGAACATCTTTCATATTCTCTCTATCTTCTGCAGTGGTCGGGCATTGAGTCTTACTCAATTTCACACCTTGTAACACAGGCAAGAATCCTTTCTTTGCTTGATCCATTTTGAACTTCTTCAAAATTTTGTCAAGGTATGTTGTTTGTGAAAGTCCAATTAAGCGTCTTGATCTATCTCTATAGATCTTTATGCCTAATATGTAAGCAGCTTCACCGAGGTCTTTCATGGAAAAACTCTTATTCAAGTATCCCTTTATGCTATCCAGAAATTCTATATCATTTCCAATTAATAATATGTCATCCACATATAATATCAGAAATGCTACAGAGCTCCCACTCACTTTCTTGTAAATACAGGCTTCCCCGAAAGTCTGTATAAAACCAAATGCTTTGATCACACTATCAAAACGTTTATTCCAACTCCGAGAGGCTTGCACCAGTCCATAAATGGATCGCTGGAGTTTGCACACTTTGTTAGCTCCCTTTGGATCGACAAAACCTTCTGGTTGCATCATATACAACTCTTCTTCCAGAAATCCATTCAAGAATGCAGTTTTGACATCCATCTGCCAAATTTCATAATCATAAAATGCGGCAATTGCTAACATGATTCGGACAGACTTAAGCATCGCTACGGGTGAGAAGGTCTCATCGTAGTCAATCCCTTGAACTTGTCGAAAACCTTTTGCGACAAGTTGAGCTTTGTAGACAGTAACATTACCATCAACATCAGTCTTCTTCTTGAAGATCCATTTATTCTCAATTGCTTGCCGATCATCGGGCAAGTCAACCAAAGTCCAGACTTTGTTCTCATACATGGATCCCATCTCAGATTTCATGGCTTCAAGCCACTTTGCGGAATCTGGGCTCATCATCGCTTCTTCATAGTTCGTAGGTTCATCATGATCTAGTAGCATGATTTCCAGAACAGGATTACCGTACCACTTTGGCGCGGATCTTACTCTGGTTGATCTACGAGGTTCAGTAGTATCTTGATCTGAAGTTTCATGATCATCATCATTAGCTTCCTCACTTATTGGTGTAGGTGTCGCAGAAACAGTTTTCTGTGATGTACTACTTTCCAATAAAGGAGCAGGTACAGTTACCTCGTCAAGTTCTACTTTCCTCCCACTCACTTCTTTCGAGAGAAACTCCTTCTCTAGAAAGTTTCCGAATTTAGCAACAAAAGTCTTGCCTTCGGATCTGTGATAGAAGGTGTATCCAATAGTTTCCTTTGGATATCCTATGAAGACACATTTCTCAGATTTGGGTTCGAGCTTATCAGGTTGAAGCTTTTTCACGTAAGCATCGCAGCCCCAAACTTTTAGAAACGACAACTTTGGTTTCTTGCCAAACCACAGTTCATAAGGTGTCGTCTCAACGGATTTTGATGGTGCCCTATTTAACGTGAATGCGGCCGTCTCTAGAGCGTATCCCCAAAACGATAGCGGTAAATCTGTAAGAGACATCATAGATCGCACCATATCTAGTAAAGTACGATTACGACGTTCGGACACACCATTGCGCTGTGGTGTTCCGGGTGGCGTGAGTTGCGAAACTATTCCACAATTTTTCAAATGTACACCAAACTCGTAACTCAAATATTCTCCTCCACGATCAGATCGTGGAAACTTTATTTTCTTGTTACGATGATTTTCAACTTCACTCTGAAATTCCTTGAACTTTTCAAATGTTTCAGACTTATGTTTCATTAAGTAGATATACCCATATCTGCTTAAATCATCTGTGAAGGTGAGAAAATAACGATATCCGCCACGAGCCTCAATATTCATCGGACCACATACATCTGTATGTATGATTTTGAACAAATCTGTTGCTCTCTCCATAGTACCGGAGAACGGTGTTTTGGTCATCTTGCCCATGAGGCACGGTTCGCAAGTACCAAGTGATTCATAATCAAGTGGTTCCAAAAGTCCATCAGTATGGAGTTTCTTCATGCGCTTTACACCAATATGACCTAAACGGCAGTGCCACAAATAAGTTGCACTATCATTATCAACTCTGCATCTTTTGGCTTCAACATTATGAATATGTGTATTACTACTATCGAGATTCAATAAGAATAGACCACTCTTCAAGGGTGCATGACCATAAAAGATATTACTCATATAAATAGAACAACCATTATTCTCTGATTTAAATGAATAACCGTCTCGCATTAAACAAGATCCAGATATAATGTTCATGCTCAACACTGGCACCAAATAACAATTATTTAGGTCTAATATTATTCTCGAAGGTAGATGTAGAGGTAGCGTGCCGACCGCGATCACATCGACTTTGGAACCGTTTCCCACGCGCATCGTCACCTCGTCCTTTGCCAGTGCTTGCTTATTCCGTAGTCCCTGTTTCGAGTTGCAAATATTAGCAACAGAACTAGTATCAAATACCCAGGTGCTACTGCGAGCTCTAGTAAGGTACACATCAATAACATGTATATCACATATACCTTTGTTCACCTTGCCATCCTTCTTATCCGCCAAATACTTGGGGCAGTTCCGCTTCCAGTGATCAGTCTGCTTGCAGTAGAAGCACTCAGTTTCAGGTTTAGGTCCAGACTTGGGTTTCTTCTCCTGAGCAGCAACTTGTTTGCTGTTCTTCTTGAAGTTCCCCTTCTTCTTTCCTTTGCCCTTTTTCTTGAATCTAGTGGTCTTGTTGACCATCAACACTTGATGCTCCTTCTTGATTTCTACCTCCGCAGCTTTCAGCATTGCGAAGAGCTCGGGAATAGTCTTGTTCATCCCTTGCATGTTATAGTTCATCACGAAGCTCTTGTAGCTTGGTGGCAGTGATTGGAGAATTCTGTCAATGACGCAATCATCCGGAAGATTAACTCCCAATTGAATCAAGTGATTATTATACCCAGACATTTTGAGTATATGCTCAATGACAGAACTGTTCTCCTCCATCTTGCAGCTATAGAACTTATTGGAGACTTCATATCTCTCAATCCGGGCATTTGCTTGAAATATTAACTTCAACTCCTGGAACATCTCATATGCTCCATGACGTTCAAAACGTCGTTGAAGTCCCGATTCTAAGCCGTAAAGCATGGCACACTGAACTATCGAGTAGTCATCAGCTTTGCTCTGCCAGACGTTCATAACATCTGGTGTTGCTCCAGCAGCAGGCCTGGCACCCAACGGTGCTTCCAGGACGTAATTCTTCTGAGTAGCAATGAGGATAATCCTCAAGTTACGGACCCAGTCCGTGTAATTGCTACCATCATCTTTCAACTTTGCTTTCTCAAGGAACGCATTAAAATTCAACGAAACAACAGCACGAGCCATCTATCTACAATTGACATAAACAAGCAAGATGCTATTAGGTACTAAGTTCATGATAAATTTAAGTTCAATTAATCATATTACTTAAGAACTCCCACTTAGATAGCATCCCTCTAATCCTCTAAGTGATCACGTGATCCAAATCAACTAAACCATGTCCGATCATCACGTGAGATGGAGTAGTTTCATCGGTGAACATCGTTATGTTGATCATATCTACTATATGATTCACGCTCGACCTTTCGGTCTCCGTGTTCCGAGGCCATATCTGTATATGCTTGGCTCGTCAAGTATAACCTGAGTATCGTGTGTGCAACTGTTTTGCACCCGTTGTATTTGAACGTAGAGCTTATCACACCCGATCATTACGTGGTGTCTGGGCACGACGAACTTTGGCAACGGTGCATACTCAGGGAGAACACTTCTTGATAATTTAGTGAGAGATCATCTTATAATGCTACCGTCAATCAAAGCAAGATAAGATGCATAAAAAGATAAACATCACATGCAATCAATATAAGTGATATGATATGGCCATCATCATCTTGTGCTTGTGATCTCCATCTCCGAAGCATCGTCATGATCACCATCGTCACCGGCACGACACCTTGATCTCCATCGTAGCATCGTTGTCGTCTCGTCAATCTTATGCTTCCACGACTATCACTACCGCTTAGTAATAAAGTAAAGCATTACATCGTGATTGCATTGCATACAATAAGGCGACAACCATATGGCTCCTGCCAGTTGCCGATAACTCGGTTACAAAACATGTTCATCTCATACAATAAAATTTAGCATCATGCCTTGACCATATCACATCACAACATGCCCTGCAAAAACAAGTTAGACGTCCTCTACTTTGTTGTTGCAAGTTTTACGTGGCTGCTACGGGCTTAAGCAAGAACCAATCTCACCTACGCATCAAAACCACAACGATAGTTTGTCAAATAGACTCCGTTTTAACCCTCGCAAGGACCGGGCGTAGCCACACTCAGTTCAACTAAAGTTGGAGAGACAGTCGCCCGCAAGCCACCTGTGTGCAAAGCACGTCGGGGGTCCGGGTCGTCTCGTCCAACAATGCCGCCGAACCAAAGTATGACATGCTGGTAGGCAATATGACTTATATCGCCCACAACTCACTTGTGTTCTACTCGTGCATATAACATCAACATAAATAACCTAGGCTCGGATGCCACTGTTGGGTTTCGTAGTAATTTCAAAAAATTTCCTACGCACACGCAAGATCATGTGATGCACAGCAACGAGAGGGGAGAGTGTTGTCTGCGTACCCAACGCAGACCGACTGCGGAAGCGCTGACACAACGTAGAGGAAGTAGTCGTACGTCTTCACGATCCAACCGATCAAGCACCGAAACTATGGCACCTCCGAGTTCGAGCACACGTTCAGCTCGATGACGATCCCCGGACTCCGATCCAGCAAAGTGTCGGGGAAGAGTTCCATCAGCACGACGGCGTGGTGACGATCTTGATGCACTACAGCAGCAAGGCTTCGCCTAAACTCCGCTACAGTATTATCGAGGACTATGGTGGCTGGGGCACCGCACACGGCTAAGGAATAGATCACGTGGATCAACTTGTGTGTTAGAGGTGCCCCCTGCCTCCGTATATAAAGGAGCCAAGTGGGAGGGGTGCGGCCAGCCCTATGGAGGCGCAGGAGGAGTCCTACTCCTACCGGGAGTAGGACTCCCCCCCAATCCTATTCCAAATAGGATTCCCAAGGGGGAAAGAGAGAGAGGTGGCCGGCCACCTCTCCTAGTCCTAGTTGGACTAGGGGAGGGGGGAGGCGCGCAGCCCACCATAGGCAGCCCCTTTCACCTTTCCACTAAAGCCCAAAAAGGCCCATATGGCTCCCGGGGGGTTCCGGTAACCCTCCCGGTACTCCGGTAAAATCCCGATTTCACCCGGAACACTTCCGATATCCAAACATAGGATTCCAATATATCAATCTTTACGTCTCGACCATTTCGAGACTCCTCGTCATGTCCGTGATCACATCCGGGAATCCGAACAACCTTCGGTACATCAAAATGCATAAACTCATAATATAACTGTCATCGTAACCTTAAGCGTGCGGACCCTACGGGTTCGAGAACAATGTAGACATGACCGAGACACGTCTCCGGTCAAGAACCAATAGCGGGACCTGGATGCCCATATTGGCTCCTACATATTCTATGAAGATCTTTATCGGTCAGACCGCATAACAACATACGTTGTTCCCTTTGTCATCGGTATGTTACTTACCCGAGATTCGATCGTCGGTATCCAATACCTAGTTCAATCTCGTTACCGGCAAGTCTCTTTACTCGTTCCGTAATACATCATATCACAACTAACATATTAGGTGCAGTGCTTGCAAGGCTTATGTGATGTGTATTACCGAGAGGGCCCAGAGATACCTCTCCGACAATCGGAGTGACAAATCCTAATCTCAAAATACGCCAACCCAACATCTACCTTTGGAGACACTTGTAATGCTCCTTTATAATCACCCAGTTACGTTGTGACGTTTGGTAGCACCCAAAGTGTTCCTCCGGCAAACGGGAGTTGCATAATCTCATAGTCATAGGAACATGTATAAGTCATGAAGAAAGCAATAGCAACATACTAAACGATCGGGTGCTAAGATAATGGAATGGGTCATGTCAATCAGATCATTCAACAAATGATGTGATCCCGTTAATCAAATAACAACTCTTTTGTCTATGGTTAGGAAACATAACCATCTTTGTTTAACGAGCTAGTCAAGTAGAGGCATACTAGTGACACTCTGTTTGTCTATGTATTCACACATGTATTATGTTTCCGGTTAATACAATTCTAGCATGAATAATAAACATTTATCATGAAATAAGGAAATAAATAATAACTTTATTATTGCCTCTAGGGCATATTTCCTTCACACACGACCTGTGAACGGGGCGGGTACTCTGACGAACAATATGAAGTGCGTAAGCAATAATATTCACAATTTTAGTTTATTACCATCATTTGTGTTGAGTTTCATTTATTCATATATATATATATATGTGTGTGTGTGTGTGTGTGTGTGTGTGTGTGTGTGTGTATTGACCCCCTTCTTCAAATTAGA
Organism: Triticum aestivum; assembly: GCF_018294505.1. Classification (NCBI taxonomy): domain Eukaryota; kingdom Viridiplantae; phylum Streptophyta; class Magnoliopsida; order Poales; family Poaceae; genus Triticum; species Triticum aestivum. Next base: position 65,241,885 of record NC_057812.1, read on the forward strand.
TCTTTCGGATGCGGGATGAACTCCTAGCACCAGATCGTATGCGAGCAATTCAAGAGGAATTTGCGGCATTCTTCCTTGACCACGTGATTGCTGAAGACGGAGAATACCATGTGGAGCTTGACTTCGTATATAATTAGGAGATTATATTGTAAGAGATAATTATTGTATATATGTAGCCGGTAGTGTCGGATAGATATACGAGAACTTGTTGTTCGACCAATCTCTCGGAGAAGGAGAGGTGGTCGATATCACTTCTCTTTGTATGCATATATGTTCATGACGATCTTCTATTTCCTTCGTTGCTTACTAGCTAGCTAGCATGTCTAGTCCTCTCTATACGTATATAGTACGTAGAGTCGACCAAGCATGGACATAAGAGAGGACACTTCTCTCTATTAATTAGCTAGCTAACACAATATATGAAACACCTAAATTAACCCCCCAAAACCCCCAACCCCTCCCCCCCTTTCAAAAAAAACAAAAACCCCAGCCCCTGAAATGCTGACGCGTGGAGGCCTATTAGTCCCGGTTGGTTCCACCAACCGGGACCAAAGGCCCTCCTGCCTGGGCTCGGCGCACCGGCCACGTGGAGGCCCATCTGTCCCGGTTCTGGACTGAACCGAGACTAAAGGGCTAGGGCAGTAGTAACGACCCTTTAGTCCCGGTTTAGAAACCGGGACAAAAGGCCCTTACCAACCGGGACGAATGGTTTTTTTTCTACTAGTGGTACATCATAGTGAAAATAAAGCTGAATCCCAATACCCCACTTAGATGGAACCTACACCTGAGCTTTATGCATGTTCACGTGCAAACATGCATATACTAAAGCTTGCAGCAAGCACGCGTACATATACAACGGCAACGGCTCACTGTTAATCATATTGTTTGTCATTAGTTAAGTAGAGGCTCACTGTTTGTTTATGCGCATGTTTCGAAAGAAAGAAATACTCAATGCCATTGGATGGTTTCCAATATAATGTGCCAGTCTCTACATTCATAGTACATCGTTGTGTTTTACCTTGAACTAAGACTATTTCCATTGTGGTGATTATTTATTTATTCCTTTATTGCTTAGGTTAGCTCTAACCATTTTCAGCCTCCTTTTCTGCTCTTATTTAACTATTTATGTACTCCTGTCTCACCAATGATGTACCTATTGTTTTGTGTAATTTAATGTGAGGCGCCGCACTCATCCATGCTAGCACTATCGAGATGGAGGCCAGCACCATGGACGGCTGGAGCTGCGACTATATTTGTCCAAGAGACGACAATGTTCGTAGTCATGGTTCTGGTAACTGTCTACGATCTCCATATCTTAACTGTTTGTGAAGATGGAAATGCAAGTAATGTTCTTCTTAGATGCTCTTGCCCTTTTGATTCGTACATTGCTAATCTGACCACTGAGCCCTCACCACTTTGATTAATAAAAATTGCTGGATTACCCACATGAACTCTTGCTGTCACGGTTCATAAATTGCTGAATTTCCCATTATGTTGCTTGCACTGTTCCATATGAGCAGTGTGTATTGTGCTTTTAACCCGTCAACTAAGTAGGTACGATGTTATTAGTGGCTTGCTTATAGGCCACAACCACATCTGTTTATTTTTCTCTGAGTCTGTTTATGTTTATTATGTGACTTGAAGTAGTATATTGAGTTGTAAGGGAATACTTTCAGGTCACAACTTTTCTTTGTAATAGTCGTAATCTAGCCGGGCAACTAATGTTTCGAAAGTAATGACACTTTGTAAAAAGTAATATTTTTTATTTGCTGTGCAACCCGTCACTATTTGCATCATGTCAATATATTATGTATTAACAGTTCATTTTGTTATTTTCTTTGTAGATTCAAAAGATATATGGACGATTATATGGGTGCGTGGCAGGTATACTGCAATGATATGATGATGGTACGATTCACGATGATGACGATGTTGTTCCGGCTCACGATGGTGAAGATGATGTCCCTGCTCACGATGATGACGATGATGTCTGTTGTCAGTTTTAGTTATGATGGTTGTTTTCAGTTTTAGTTAAGTTATAGGGACTAGACAATGAAGTCACGCATCAGTACGTAGGTCCGTAAATTTTCAAAGGAAAATAGATTTATATAGCTTTCCTAAAGCACTACGAGGCTCATAATTATTGTTGATATGTTATTTGGAGATGCAGTCGTAGGCTAGCCAAAGTCTTGTGATCGGCTATCATGTAAAACTGAATCGATTATATTACTTTTTTTTATTAAAGTGGTAATTTATATATGGGTCGATCTACACCGTAATAACTCGGTCCCATCAGATTAACGATTCGTAAATTCTGATCAAAGTGGGAATTTTTAGGGAGTCTAGAATTAGTATAGGTATAGATGTTATTCCTGTTGGATGATGTTCCTCGGTTAAGGTTTAGTTAAGTTGTAGGGGTGTTGATAGATAATGTCAGTATGACTTTCGCTGTCAAGAGAATATTTAGATTATGCATCACATTTGGATGTTATTCCTCCTGTAATATCAACTATTGTAATCCCATGATTTTTCTCAATATATGATTTCTTCCTCTCGTGACTATATTTTGTCTTCTGACTATGTGGAGCATTAATATAATTGCTGGCAATATAAAAAATATTATTTGCATTTAATATGTAAAACACCTGAAGCATTGCAAATTCTTTGTTGCCAAGCAATTAGATTTTAATTCTTGTACATTAACCACCAACGTATATGAGTGTTGTAAAAGTTGGTTTTATGTGTTGCATTCCTGCAACGGTTCCTTTTACCAACGGAAGTATAACCGTTGCATTATGCGCTAGCAACACTGGGAAAGGCAACGCATGCCAAACCGTTGGTAAAGATCCTAGCAACACATATATGGACTTTTAGATACGAAAAAATGCGTTGCTATAGGTGGGGTCCTGTTGTAGTGTTTGTTCTCATACATGGATCCCATGTCAGATTTCATGGCCTCAAGCCATTTTGCAGAATCTGGGCTCACCATCGCTTCTTCATAGTTCGTAGGTTCGCCTTGGTCAAGTAACATGACCTCCAGAATAGGATTACCGTACCACTCTGGTGCGGATCTTACTCTGGTTGACCTACGAGGTTCGGTAATAATTTGATCTGAAGATTCATGATCAACATCATTAACTTCCTCACTAATTGGTGTAGGTGTCACAAAAACCGATTTCTGTGATGAACTACTTTCCAATAAGGGAGCAGGTACAGTTACCTCATCAAGTTTTACTTTCCTTTCACTCACTTCTTTTGAGAGAAACTCCTTCTCTAGAAAGGATCCATTCTTAGCAACGAATGTCTTGCCTTCGGATCTGTGATAGAAGTTGTACCCAAAAGTCTCCTTTGGGTATCCTATGAAGACACATTTCTTTGATTTGGGTTCGAGCTTATCAGGTTGAAGCTTCTTCACATAAGCAACCCCAAACTTTAAGAAACAACAACTTTGGTTTCTTGCCAAACCACAGTTCATAAGGCGTCATCTCAACGGATTTAGATGGTGCCCTATTTAACATGAATGCAGCCGTCTCTAAAGCATAACCCCAAAACGATAGCGGTAAATCAGTACGAGACATCATAGATCGCACCATATCTAGTAAAGTACGATTACGACGTTCGGACACACCATTACGCTGTGGTGTTCCGGGTGGCGTGAGTTGCGAAACTATTCCGCATTGTTTCAAATGTAGACCAAACTCGTAACTCAAATATTCTCCTCCACGACCAGATCGTAGGAACTTTATTTTCTTGTTACGATGATTTTCTACTTCACTCTGAAATTCTTTGAACTTTTCAAATGTTTCAGACTTATGTTTCATTAAGTAGATATACCCATATCTGCTCAAATCATCTGTGAAGGTGAGAAAATAACGATACCCGCCGCGAGCCTCAATATTCATCGGACCACATACATCAGTATGTATGATTTCCAACAAATCCGTTGCTCGCTCCATTGTTCCAGAGAACTTCGTTTTGGTCATCTTGCCCATAAGGCATGGTTCGCAAGTACCAAGTGATTCATAATCAAGTGATTCCAGAAGTCCATCTGTATGGAGTTTCTTCATGCGCTTTACACCAATATGACCCAAACGGCAGTGCCACAAATAAGTTGCACTATGATTATCAACTCTGCATCTTTTGGCTTCAACATTATGAATATGTGTATCACTACTATCAAGATTCATCACAAATAGACCACTCTTCAAGGGTGCATGACCATAAAAGATATTACTCATATAAATAGAACAACCATTATTCTCAGATTTAAATGAATAACCGTCTCGCATTAAACAAGATCCAGATATAATGTTCATGCTTAACGCTCGTACCAAATAACAATTATTCAGGTCTAAAACTAATCTCGAAGGTGGATGTAGAGGTAGCGTGCCGATGGCGATCACATCGACTTTGGAACCATTTCCCAAGCATTGTCACCTCGCCCTTAGCCAGTCTTCGCTTAATCCGTAGTCCCTGTTTCGAGTTGCAAATATTAGCAACAGAACCGGTATCAAATACCCATGTGCTACTGTGAGCTTTAGTAACACATCAATAACATGTATATCACATATACATTTGTTCACCTTGCCATCCTTCTTATCCACCAAATACTTGGGGCAGTTTCGCTTCCAGTGACCAGTCTGTTTGCAGTAGAAGCACTCAGTCTCAGGCTTAGGTCCAGACTTAGGTTTCTTCTCTTGATCAGCAACTTGTTTGCCGTTCTTCTAGAAGTTCCCTTTCTTCTTCCCTTTACCCTTTTTCTTGAAACTGGTGGTCTTGTTGACCATCAACACTTGATGCTCCTTTTTGATTTCTACCTCCGCAGTCTTTAGCATTGCGAAGAGCTCGGGAATTGTCTTATCCATCCCTTGCATATTATAGTTCATCACGAAGCTCTTGTAGCTTGGTGGCAGTGACTGAAGAATTCTGTCAATGACACTATCATCCGGAAGATTAACTCCTAGTTGAATCAAGTGATTGTTATACCCAGACATTTTGAGTATATGTTCACTGACAGAACTATTCTCCTCCATCTTGCAGCTGTAGAACTTATTGGAGACTTCATATCTCTCAATCCGGGCATTTGCTTGAAATATTAACTTCAACTCCTGGAACATCTCATATGCTCCATGACGTTCATAACGTCGTTGAAGCCCCGGTTCTAAGTCGTAAAGCATGGCACACTGAACTATCGAGTAGTCATCAGCTTTGCTCTGCCAGACGTTCTTAACATCGTCAGTTGCATCTGCAGCAGGCCTGGCACCCAGCGGTGATGATAATCCTCAAGTTACGGACCCAGTCCGTGTAATTGGTACCATCATCTTTCAACTTTGCTTTCTCAAGGAACGCACTAAAATTCAACGGAACAACAGCACGCGCCATCTATCTACAACAATATAGACAAGCAAAATACTATCAGGTATGAAGTTCATGATAAATTTAAGTTCAATTAATCATATTACTTGAGAACTCCCACTTAGATAGACATCTATCTATCTATACCTCTATATCTATCTATCTATCTATCTATCTATCTATCTATACCTATATTAATTACAGACTCCCTAAAAATTACCACGTTAATTAGATTTTACGAGCCGTTAATCTGGTGGGTCCGAATTAATTGATCTATCTTAACCTCACGATTTACGTTACTCTTGCGGTGAACAAAAAACAACCTACACGTATCAAAGACCAAACTTGACCCAAACTATACGTACAAACCACCTTTATAGTCAACTAGAGAAACCACGTTATAGCATCCACGTTATGAGGACTCAAAAAATGAAAAAAAAAACATCCACGCTATTATGGAATAAGAGTCCCAATCTCTCACGAGTTCCCTCCTTTTCCTAGATCTCTGTTCTCTTTTTTTGGGGGCGGTCTGGAAAAAAACATCTATACGATCTCTCTTCTCCTTCCTCTCAATCCCCAAAATCCTCCCTCAATATTGTTGCCCCCCGTCGTTGGTTCCTCCTCCGTAGCTTCAAGGGCAGATTTGATCGTACCCTTGATCCTTCTCATAAGCTCATGCTGCTGGAGCCCTTCAACCCCCATGTTCCTCGATCTGATCTTGCAGCTAAGACTGATGCCTCTCAGCTCCTGGTACGAATCTTCCCAGTCTGACAATAACAAACTAGATCTTGCAGCCATGCTCACCTCTTGAAGTGCCTCTGATTGATTTGCAATATATGTTGGTAACCACTTTGCTTTTTGCAGGTCATGGTGTGTTCAGGGTTTGTGCCATGGCTGAGATCAGCCGCAACAATGGACAACTGCCTTCTCTCTACTGAAAACCAACATATGCTGCTATGATCCTCGGCCTCTCACACTCCTCCCCTCTACCACACACCCTGTCCTAGGAGGCCAAGTTGGAACAGAAAAATATCGATCCAGGTTTCATCTACTTCAAACTATATCTCCAATGTGTTCCTATTTACACCTTAATTGATGATGCATGGATGAGAATTTGGACCATTGGATCTACCATGTGCTGCACTCTATGATGCAGATCAGTACATGCACATGTGCCCATCTACGTTGGGCAACCCCCCACCTGAAATTGGGAAAGATCGATCCAGATTTGATCTGCTTCTAAATTTATCTCCACTGTGTTCATATTTAGATTGTAATTGAATTTCCATGGATCCGAATTTGGACAACTGGATCAATGATGTGTTGTGTTCTATGATGCAGATCAGAACATGCACATCTGAGCATGTATTCTGGGCAGGCTCTCAAAGCAATTTTCTATGTTCATCTAATCATAGAAAATCAAGAATAATTACCTCCTCTGAATGTACTCTCCTCTCAGTACGTCCCTGCTCTGCATTTTTCCACACCATAGTGTTTATAAATTATAGTAGCGAGGATGAGTATAATATTAAACTGCCAGCTCATCCTTTAGTAACTTAACACTGTAGCTACTAGTCATTTGCAAACTACTACATGTATGATTACGGACAGCATCAGTAAGTTAACACTATAGCTACTAATCATTGTTCTATCTCTTCACTAGCAGAATCTCCTTTCAAACAGATGGTTGATCAACGATATTTCAATCTCATGCTCTTCAACTATTTTCATGTTTATCGTAATATTATTTTGAACTTCAGATTTAATTTCTGAAATTTAGATATAATAATAATAATTCACCATAATTATATATTCCTCTAATTATTTTCATGATTTGAGAATTAAATATGACAGGTCAATTAAGACGTGCATGAGCGTTCTTGATTTCATTCCACCCAGTCGCACAGAAGTGGCTGGAATCCGCTGCTGTAAATCTTTCTATAGCAATCTGTGAACATTGTGCTGTTTTCCCTCTTATTTTAAATTTTCTAACACAAGCTAGATTAATTCTATAATTTGAGCTCATAAGGGTTTGCTACCTTTACTGATTCATGTTACTATCAGTGCACTTCTTTGACTGCATAAGTATCCCGTTAGTCATCATGCTTCTAATTAATTATTCATGCGACATGAATGAGATGTACGAGTGAAATATGGTCTACATATACGGGCCATGCATGTGAATACATTTTTCCTAGCGAATAGTTTTGTTACTAGGACCATATCATCTTAGAATGTGTGCAGTACAACTTCATTGACTTTGACATGCATAATATAGATACGCGAAAATACTGCTCCCAAGCACATTTGCACCCGGATGAACAGTAACACATGTAAAACATTGAAAAAAAGTTCAAAAATTCAGATTTTTTTTGCTGGAAAACTTTTACAAATGTTCTGAGTGCTTGCAAAGTTTTGTCGTGGAATCACACTCATGGAGCATGTCCAAAAAAAATTTATCCTCTGAAAATGCTACTTTCGAAAGCATTTTGGAGCACTGATTTTTTTTTGATTGCCATGACTTCCACAGATGTGATTTCATCATGAAACTTTGCACACACATAGAACATTTGTCAAAGTTTTCTATGAAGATACTTTGAATTTTTTATACTTCAATGTTTTTCGGTGTTATTGTTCACAGTGAGCTCAATTGAGCTCGCGAGAAGAAGGGGACTTCCTATAATATAATTAAATTTAACATCATTACAATATGTAGGAATCTTTCTATACTACTGTAAATTTATCTTTTATTATTAAATCATATATTCCCTCCATTTGGCCATATTGTAGATGACTATTCCTTGAAAACAGAGGTTGTTTCAGTGTTGCAAAACTGGAAAGTGTAACAAAAGTTGAAGCTCGAAAGAAGAATTGGGTAACAAATGAGAAATAATTAGAAATACCTGTGGTTTTAATTCGTTGTGTGCATCAATCAATGAAGATGGTGTTGTCAATTCCCTTCTCTTTGAATAACAATTCTTCTTCTTATCGTTTAGTCACCGTTACGGCCATATCTATTCCGCTACTCCCGCCTTCATCTCTCACACACCTATACATGCAGACTATTATCCCAACAATCCATCCAAACCAAATTCCACTTCCACAAAGACTGACAGTGCTGAATTAATACATCAATCTATTGCTTTTGGACCAGTATGCCAAGAAGAAAGAATTCATCAAAGTTATGACATATATAATATAATTTGATCCCCCACCTTTTGGTAAATAATTTTATCATGCAAAGCCATGTAAGGAAAAACACCCCCACCTTTTGGTAAATAATTTTATCATGCAAAGCCATGTAAGGAAAAACAACTTGATCATCAATGTTTCTGTATTTAATTGATATACATTATTTCCTTCTTATTTTCGGAAAATCTCTCCAGTTTCTTCACTATACATAGATTGAGGCACCACACAAGTTGATCGCGAGGTACCTTTGGTCGATATCATAGTTGCTGGCATAGTTTTAATCAATGAATTAGGGTTTGAGATATTAAAAATACTGTTGTATCATATCCCGGGTCCAGATTCCAGACCCATGTGCCTAACTGCCTAACCATAGTTACATATACAACATTAATCCCTCTCACAAAGCGGCATCGTCACCTATTTAACTAAGGTAAATACCTTTCAATATATTTACTATTTATCTTGATTGAAGTGGGACTGAAATATTGCATGCAAAGGATCATTTTTTATGCGACAACAGTACATGAGTGTCCCACTGTATTTATATATTTAAAAACTGTATAGTACAAAAGATATTAACATGGATCAATGATACGTCTCCAACGTATCTATAACTTTTGATTGCTCCATGCTATTTTATCTACTGTTTTGGACTATAATGGGCTTTATTTTCCATTTTTATATTATTTTTGGGACTAACCTATTAACCGGAGGCCCAGCCCAGAATTGCTGTTTTTGCCTATTTCAAGGTTTCGGAGAAACAGAATATCAAACGGAGTCCAAACCGAATGAAACCTTCAGGAACGTGATTTTCTCATCAGATAAGACCCAGGAGACTTGGACCCGCCGTCAAGAAAGAAAGGAGGCGGTCACGAGGGTGGAGGGCGCCCCCCCCATAGGGCACGCCCCCTGCCTCGTGGGCCCCTCGAAGCTCCACCGACGCACTCCTTCCTCCTATATATACCTACGTACCCCCAAACAATCAGATACGGAGCCAAAAACCTAATTCCACCGCCGCAACCTTCTGTAGCCACGAGATCCCATCTTGGGGCCTGTTCTGGAGCTCCGCCAGAGAGGGCCATCATCACGGAGGGCTTCTACATCATCATAGCCCCTCTGATAAAGTGTGAGTAGTTTACCTCAGACCTTCGGGTCCATAGTTAGTAGCTAGATGGCTTCTTCTCTCTTTTTGGATCTCAATACAATGTTCTCCCCCTCTCTCGTGGAGATCTATTCGATGTAATCTTCTTTTTGCGGTGTGTTTGTTGAGACCGATGAATTGTGGGTTTATGATGAAGTCTATCTATGAATAATATTTGAATCTTCTCTGAATTCTTTTATGTATGATTGGTTATCTTTGCAAGTCTCTTCGAATTATCAATTTGGTTTGGCCTACTAGATTGGTCTTTCTTGCAATGGGAGAAGTGCTTAGCTTTGGGTTCAATCTTGTGGTGTCCTTTCCAGTGACAGTAGGGGCAGCAAGGCACGTATTGTATTGTTGCCATCGAGGATAACAAGATGGGGTTTTTAACATATTGCATGAAACTATCCCTCTACATCATGTCATCTTGCTTAAGGCGTTACTCTATTTTTAACTTAATACTCTAGATGCATGTTGGATAGCGGTCGATGAGTGGAGTAATAGTAGTGGATGCAGGCAGGAGTCGGTCTACTTGTCTCGGACGTGATGCCTATATACATGATCATACCTAGATATTCTCATAACTATGCTCAATTCTGTCAATTGCTCAACAGTAATTTGTTCACCCACCGTAGAATACTTATGCTCTTGAGAGAAGCCACTAGTGAAATCTATGGCCCCCGGGTCTATTCTCATCATATCAATCTTCATCACTTTATTATTGTTTTGCTTTTTACTTTGGCTTTTACTTTTCACTTTGCATCTCTATACCAAAAATACCAAAAATATTATCTATCATCTCTATCAAATCTCACTCTCGTAAGTGACCGTGAAGGGATTGACAACCCCTAATCGCGTTGGTTGCGTTGAGCTATTGTTTTGTGTAGGTACGAGGGACTCGCGCGTAGCCTCCTACTGGATTGATACCTTGGTTCTCAAAAACTGAGGGAAATACTTACACTACTTTGCTGCATCATCCTCTCCTCTTCGGGGAAATCCAACGCAGTGCTCAAGAGGTAGTAATCAACATAACCTGGAAAAAATAGGAAAATCTATATGTTGTATTGTACGCAATAGTTTAATGTTAAACAATGGATGCACAAGACTTCATAGGTGAGGCTATAGCTGTTCAAGTCGTACATTGGTACTGATCCATTAATTTGCATGCCTCCTTTGCTCCCTTCTCTCTTTGACCTACTACAAAAAGTTGGTTAGCATCCATATGCAGCAATATATTCCAATTTGGACTGCTGAAATATTTAGGATGGAAATTACAAACCCTCTAAATTAAATATTCATATTTAAGATGTTTTGCAAGTGCATGTAGTGAAATATACTACACACAAATTTCATCCCATGATCATCGACGTCATAAGCTCTCTGGAAGTTATGGTGTTCCGTTAATTGCAATTTCTTAAGTTGTTTGTATTTTAATTGAAATATATTTGGTGTACCCTCAATTATTGGCATTCATTCACTCACTTTAGTAACAAGCAATTTTTATAGCACCTTCTCTTCCTATCAATTAATTGGGAGTATATCAAGTGCCAAACATGACAACTACTACAACTTTTTTATAGAATCAAATTATTTCTGAGTAATGATCAATGAAACAATATTTTGGCACACAATGGTTTTGCTAAATATAATACTCCTCCCATATCATAAATAAGTGAAGTCTTTCACCTCCTTCATGAATTACTAACACGGAAAATTATGTGTCTATTATGAGATAGTTAATGTGCATCTTCAAATTCATGTATGACACATGCTTTTCAAATGAGCAAACAATCGTATGCTTAAGGTGACAATTGATGCATGAAAAAGTGATTTTAATCATCTTAGTGTATATAGTGAAAATAGAAACAATAAAGATATATGATATCATGCTATGTGCTATAGTATGTAGGATATTAACTCCTATCTAGCCCGTGCAACGCACAGGTTAACGACTAGTCCATCTAATCATCTAAGTGATCACGTGATCCATATCAACTAAACCATAACCGATCATCACGTGAAGTGGAGTAGTTTTCAATGGTGAACATCACTATGTTGATCATATCTACTATATGATTCACGCTCGACATTTCGGTCTCAGTGTTCCGAGGCCATATCTGCATATGCTAGGCTCGTCAAGTTTAACCCAAGTATTCTGCGTGTGCAAAAACTCTCTTACACCCGTTGTAGATGAACGTTCAGCTTATCACACTCGATCATCACGTGGTGTCTCGGCACGACGAACTTTGGCAACGGTGCATACTCAGGGAGAACACTTTTACCTTGAAATTTAGTGAGAGATCATCTTCTAATGCTACCGTCAAACAAAGCAGAATAAGATGCATAAAGGATAAACATCACATGCAATCAATATAAGTGATATGATATGGCCATCATCATCTTGTGCCTTTGATCTCCATCTCCAAAGCACCGTCATGATCACCATCGTCACCGGCGTGACACCTTGATCTCCATCTTAGCATCATTGTCGTCTCGCCAACTATTACTTCTACGACTATCGCTACTGCTTAGTGATAAAGTAAAGCAATTACAGGGCAATTGCGTTGCATACAATAAAGCGACAACCATATGGCTCCTGTCAGTTGTCGATAATTCCGTTACAAAACATGATCATCTCATACAATAAATATAGCATCATGTCTTGACCATATCACATCACAACATGCCCTGCAAAAACAAGTTAGACGTCCTCTACTTTGTTGTTGCAAGTTTTACGTGGCTGCTATGGGCTGAGCAAGAAACGTTCTTACCTACGCATCAAAACCACAACGATAGTTCGTCAAGTTAGTGTTGTTTTAACCTTCTCAAGGACCGGGCATAGTCACACTTGGTTCAACTAAAATTGGAGAAACTGACACCCGCCAGCCACCTGTGTGCTAAGCACGTCGGTAGAACCAGTCTCGCATAAGCGTACACGTAATGTCGGTCCGGGCCGCTTCATCCAACAATACCGCCGAACCAAAGTATGACATGCTGGTAAGCTGTATGACTTGTATTGCCCACAACTCACTTGTGTTCTACTTGTGCATATAACATCTACGCATAAACCTGGCTCTGATGCCACTGTTGGGGAACGTAGTAATTTCAAAAAAATTCCTACACACACGCAAGATCATGGTGATGCATAGCAACGAGAGGGGAGAGTGTCGTCCACGTACCCTCGTAGACCGTTAAGCGGAAGTGTTATGACAACGCGGTTGATGTAGTCGTACGTCTTCACGATCAACCGATCCTCAGAACAGAACGTACGGCACCTCCGCGTTCAGCACACGTTCAGCTCGGTGACGTCCCGCGAACTCACGATCTAGTAGAGCTCGAGGGAGAGTTTCGTCAGCACGATGGCGTGGTGACGATGTTGATGAAGCTACCGACGCAGGGCTTCGCCTAAGCACTGCTACAATATTACCGAGGTGGATTATGGTGGAGGGGGGCACCGCACACGGCTGGGAGAGATCAATGATCACCTTGTATGTTCTAGGGAGCCCCCTACCCCCGAATATAAAGGAGCAAGGGGGGAGACCGGCCGTCCCTGTAGGGCGCACCAGGAGGAGGAGTCCTCCTCCTAGTAGGAGTAGGACTCCCCTCTTTCCTACTCCTACTAGGAGGGGGAAAGGAAGAGGGAGAAGGAGAAGGAAAGCGGGGGGGCCTTCCTAGTCCAATTCGGACCAGAGGGGGAGGGGCGCGCGGCCTGCCCTGGCCGGCCCCTCTCTCTTTCTCTCTCTTTCCACTAGGTCCCAACAAGGCCCATTAAC
>NC_057812.1:65255587-65456265 GCF_018294505.1 Triticum aestivum
CGGCACTCCGGTAAAATCCTGATTTCACCCGGAACTCTTCCGATGTCCAAATGTAGGCTTCCAATATATCAATCTTTAGGTCTCGACCATTTTGAGACTCCTCGTCATGTCCGTGATCACATCCGGGACTCCGAAATACCTTCGGTACATCAAAACATATAAACTCATAATACCGATCATCACAGAACTTTAAGCGTGCGGACCCTACGGGTTCGAGAACTATGTAGACATGACCGAGACACGTCTTCGGTAAATAACCAATAGCGCAACCTGGATGCTCATATTGGTTCCTACATATTCTACGAAGATCTTTATCGGTCAAACCGCATAACAACATACGTTGTTCCCTTTGTCATCGGTATGTTACTTGCTCGAGATTTGATCGTCGGTATATCAATACCTAGCTCAATCTCGTTACCAGCAAGTCTCTTTAATCGTTCTGTAATGCATCATCCTGCAACTAACTCATTAGTCACATTGCTTGCAAGGCTTATAGTGATGTGCATTACCGAGAGGGCCCAGAGATACCTCTCCGACAATCGGAGTGACAAATCCTATTCTTGATCTATGCCAACTCCACGAACACCATCAGAAACACCTGTAGAGCACCTTCATAATCATCCAGTTACGTTGTGACGTTTGGTAGCACACAAAGTGTTCCTCCGGTATTCGGGAGTTGCATAATCTCATAGTCATAGGAACATGTATAAGTCATGAAGAAAGCAATAGCAGTAAACTAAACGATCAAGTGCTAAGCTAACGGAATGGGTAAAGTCAATCACATCATTCTCCTAATGATGTGATCCCGTTAATCAAATGACAACTCATGTCTATGGTTAGGAAACCTAACCATCTTTGATCAACGAGCCAGTCAAGTAGAGGCATACTAGTAACACTATGTTTGTCTATCTATTCACACATGTATTATGTTTCCGGTTAATACAATTCTAGCATGAATAATAAACATTTATCATGATATGAGGAAATAAATAATAACTTTATTATTTCCTCTAGGGCATATTTCCTTCAGATTCGGGGTAGCCGATGTCGAGGAAGTCATCGTCGAGGCACGAGCGCAAGTATGCGCCGTGTTAGTCATAGGCGCAGTGGTGTCGAAGTAACGGGGCACCGGCAAGGAGACGTTGTTGACGACGCGTCGCCCCGGGTGTGCCAAGCCTGGGGACACATCATGGACGAAGGCACGCATCGGTGTTGCCAGTATCGGGCATGCGTAGACGGACAAAGACGAAGTTGACGAAGCACCGCACCAGGCTTGCGAGGCCCGGGGACACGTCATGGATGAAGGCACGCATTGGTGTTGCTAGTACCGGGCATGTGTAGATGAGGGACCTGCACGAGCTATACGCCATGTCAAGTAGTCGAAGGCCAGCAAGGAAGAAGACTCGATGACGGTTGTGGCGCCAATCGGCGTGGGACCGATGTCGTCAAAGGTGGTCGGGGAAGATGACGGCGATGCTGTCGACAAGCTGGTGCTGGACGAAGATGAAGGGGGTGGACTTGCAGCGCGGCTCGGGTGAGCAAGCTGCAACGGCGCCAAGGAAGAGCGGCGGTGGCGCCTGACGATGGCATGGTTGAGCGCGGCGGTGATGCTCGAAGTAGGCGAGGAACCCGACAACTTGACGAATATCGACGCGGACGGTGGCGCTCCCGCGCTAGGGAAGGTGGCCCGATGCATACCATGGGAAGTCGACACGTGGGAAAGACGGTGGACCGCGAGCCGCGGCGCTATGGCTCGAAGGGCGATGCAACGATGGCGGGCAGGTCGGGGCGACGGCAGGAAAACCTCGGGGAGGCAGCGGGGACAGCAGGCC
Source organism: Triticum aestivum (assembly GCF_018294505.1). Classification (NCBI taxonomy): domain Eukaryota; kingdom Viridiplantae; phylum Streptophyta; class Magnoliopsida; order Poales; family Poaceae; genus Triticum; species Triticum aestivum. The sequence continues at coordinate 65,257,420 of NC_057812.1, forward strand.
ATGGCACTGCGGCCCGAAGGGGCGACACAACAACGGCACGCGAGTCGGTGCAGCCGCGAGGACGGCCTCGGGCGGCGGCAGAGACTACGTGCCACGTTCGTTACAGCCCGACGGGGCGATGCAGTGGCGGCACGAGGGTCGGTGCAGCCATGAAGACAACCTGGAGCAGACGGCCTCGTGGCGGCGGTGGACCATGGGTCGCTACAGTACGGCCGGAAGGGGCGACGCAACGGTGACAAGGGTCGGTGCAGCCGGGAGAAGAATCACGGGGTGGCGCTCTGGCCCGATGGTGTGGTGCAGCAGCAACCCGTTGCTCGATCCGTAGAGGGGCGCGCTGAACTCGAGACAGTTTTTACAGGACCTGTGGAGGCGCGCGCAACTGACGGGCCAGGTCGGCCGCCCGGCGTAGATGAGGCGGATCATGGCGGCGGGCGGGTGATCAATCTGATCACACGCGTGGTCGGGGACGCCGCTTGGTGGAGGCTGGAGGAAATATACATTAGAGGCAATTATAAAGTTGTTATTTATATTTCCTTATTTCATGATGCTACCTCTTGAGCACTGCGTTGGATTTCCTTGAAGAGGAAAGAGTGATGCAACAGAGTAGAGTAAGTATTTCTCTCAGTTTTTGAGAACCAAGGTATTAATCCAGTAGGAGGCTATGCGCAAGTCCCTCATACCTACACAAAAAAATAGCTCAACGCAACCAACGTGATTAGGGGTTGTCAATCCCTTCACGGTCACTTACGAGAGTGAGATCTGATAGAGATGATAGATAATATTTTGGGTATTTTTGGTATAAAGATGCAAAGTAAAATAAAAGGGCAAAGTAAAAAAGCAAAGCAATAATAAAGTGATGGTGATTGATATGATGAGAATAGACCCGGGGGCCATAGATTTCACTAGTGGCTTCTCTCAAGAGCATAAGTATTCTACGGTGGGTGAACAAATTACTGTTGAGCAATTGACAGAATTGAGCATAGTTATGAGAATATCTAGGTATGATCATGTATATAGGCATCACGTCCGAGACAAGTAGACCGACTCCTGCCTGCATCCACTACTATTACTCCACTCATCGACCGCTATCCAGCATGCATCTAGAGTATTAAGTTCAAGAAAACAGAGTAACACCTTAAGCAAGATGACATGATGTAGAGGGATAAATACATGCAATATGATAAAATCCCCATCTTGTTATCCTCGATGGCAACAATACAATACGTGCCTTGCTGCCCCTACTGTCACTGGGAAAGGACACCGCAAGATTGAACCCAAAGCTAAGCACTTCTCCCATTGCAAGAAAAACCAATCTAGTAGGCCAAACCAAATTGATAATTCGAAGAGACTTGCAAAGATAACCAATCATACATAAAAGAATTCGGAGAAGATTCAAATATTGTTCAGAGATAATCCTGATCATAGACCCACAATTCATCGGTCTCAACAAACACACCGCAAAAAGAAGATTACATTGAATAGATCTCCACGAGAGAGGGGGAGAACATTGTATTGAGATCCAAAAAGAGAGAAGAAGCCATCTAGCTACTAACTATGGACCCGAAGGTCTGAGGTAAACTACTCACACTTCATCGGAGAGGGTATGGTGATGATGTAGAAGCCCTCCATGGTGGATTCCCCTTCCGGCGGAGCTCCGGAACAGGCCCCAAGATGGGATCTCGTGGATATAGAAGGTTGCGGCGGTGGAATTAGGTTTTTGGCTCCGTATCTGATAGTTTGGGGGTACGTAGGTATATATAGGAGGAAGGAGTACGTCGGTGGAGCAAAGGGGGGCCCACGAGGCAGGGGGCGCGCCCTACGGGGGCGCCCTACACCCTCGTGGCCACCTCCTTTCTTTCTTGACGGGGGGTCCAAGTCTCCTGGATCATATCTGGTGAGAAAATCACGTTCCCGAAGGTTTCACTCCGTTTGGACTCTGTTTGATATTCCATTTCTTCGAAACACTGAAATAGGCAAAAAAAAACATCAATTCTGGGCTGGGCCTCCGGTTAATAGGTTAGTCCCAAAAGTAATATAAAAGTGGAAAATAAAGCCCAATATAGTCCAAAATAGTAGATAATATAGCATGGAGCAATCGAAAATTATAGATACATTGGAGACGTATCAGGCATCCCCAAGCTTAATTCCTGCTCATCCTCGAGTAGGTAAATGATAAAAAAGAATTTTTGATGCGGGGTGCTACTTGGCATAATTTCAATGTAATTCTTCTTAATTGTGGTATGAATATTCAGATCTGAAAGATTCAAGACAAAAGTTCATATTGACATAAAAATAATAATACTTCAAGCATACTAACTAAGCAATTTTGTCCTCTCAAAATAACATGGCCAAAGAAAGTTCATCCCTACAAAATCATATAGTTTAGTCATGCTCCATTTTTGTCACACAAGAATGCTCTCATCATGCACAACCCCGATGACAAGCCAAGCAATTGTTTCATACTTTAATAATATCAAACTTATAAACCTTCACGCAATACATGAGTGTGAGCCAGGACATAGCACTATGGGTGGAATAGAATATGATGATGGGGGTTATGTGGAGAAGACAAAAAAGGAGAAGGTCTCACATCAACGAGGCTAATCAATGGGCTATGGAGATGCCCATTGATTCATGTTAATGCAAGGAGTAGGGATTGCCATGCAACGGATGCACTAGAGCTATAAATGTATGAAAGCTCAATAAAAGAAACTAAGTGGGTGTGCATCCAACTTGCTTGCTCACGAAGACCTAGGGCATTTGAGGAAGCCCATCGTTGGAATATACAAGCCAAGTTCTATAATGAAAAATTCCCACTAGTATATGAAAATGACTAAACAAGAGACTCTCTATCATGAAGATTATGGTGCTACTTTGAAGCACAAGTGTGGAAAAGGATAGTAGCATTATCCCTTCTCTCTTTTTCTCTCATTTTTTTATGGCCTTTCCTTTTTTATTCCTCACTTGGGACAATGCTCTAGAAAATGATGATCATCACACCTCTATTTATTTACAACTCGATACTAGAACAAAGTATGACTCTATATGAATGCCTCCGGCGGTGTACCGGGATATGCAATGAATCAAGAGTGACATGTATGAAAAAATTATGAACGGTGGCTTTGCCACGAATACTATGTCAACTACATGATCATGCTAAGCAATATGACAATGATGAAAGTGTCATGATGAACGGAATGGTGGAAAGTTGCATGGCAATATATCTCGGAATGGCTATGGAAATGCCATAATAGGTAGGTATGGTGGCTGTTTTGAGGAAGATATAAGGAGGTTTATGTGTGAAAGAGCGTATTGTATCATGGGATTTGGATGCACCGGCGAAGTTTGCACCAACTCTCAATGTGAGAAAGGGCAATGCATGTACCGAAGAGGCTAGCAATGATGGAAGGGTGAAAGTGCGTATAATCCATGGAATCAACATTAGTCATAAAGAACTCATATACTTATTGCAAAAATCTACAAGCCATCAAAAACCAAAGCACTACGCGCATGCTCCTAGGGGGATAGATTGGTAGGAAAAGACCATCGCTCGTCCCCGACCGCCACTCATAAGGAGGACAATCAAATAACACCTCATGTTTCAAATTTGTTACATAACGTTTACCATACGTGCATGCTACAGGACTTGCAAACTTCAACACAAGCATTTCTCAAATTCACAACTACTCAACTAGCACAACTTTGCTATTATCACCTCCATATTTCAAAACAATTATCAAGCATCAAACTTTTCTTAGTATTCAACGCACTCAAAAAAAAGTTTTACAAATCTTGAATACCAAGCATATTAAGATTTTTAAGCAAATTACCATGCCATTTAAGACTCTCAAAAGAATCTATGTGAAGCATGAGAGATCAATAGTTTCTATAAAACAATTCCACCACCGTGGTCTAAAAGATATAAGTGAGGCACTAGAGCAAAACTATAAAGCTCAAAAGATATAAGTGAAGCACTAGAGCAAAACTATAAAGCTCAAAAGATATAAGTGAAGCACTAGAGTATTCTAACAAATTCCAATTCATGTGTGGCTCTCTCAGAAGGTGTGTACAGCAAGGATGATTGTGGTAAACTAAAAAGCAAAGACTCAAATCATACAAGACGCTCCAAGCAAAACACATATCATGTGGTGAATAAAAATATAGCTTGAAGTAAAGTTACGGATGGAAGTAGACGAAAGAGGGGATGCCTTCCGGGGGCATCCCAAAGCTTTGATTTTTGGTGTCATTAGATTATCTTGGGGTTCCATGGGCATCCCCAAGCTTAGGCTCTTGCCACTCCTTGTTCCATAATCCATCAAAAATAATCACCCAAAACTTGAAAACTTCACAACACAAAACTCAACAAAAATCTCGTGAGCTCCGTTAGCGAAAGAAAACAAAAGACCACTTCAAGGTACTGTAATGAAACCATTCTTTATTTATATTGGTGTTAAACCTACTGTATTCCAACTTCTCTATGGTTTATAAATTATTTTACTAGCCATAGACTCATCAAAATAAGCAAAACAACACACGAAAAACAGAAGCTGTCAAAAACAGAACAGTCTGTAGTAATCTGTAACTAACGCAAACTGCTGGAACTCCAAAAAATCAGCCAAAATAGGACGACCTAGGCAATTTGTTTATTATCAGCATCAATTGGAATCAGTATTTTATCACGTTCTGGTGATTTTTAACAATTGTTTTCGTGAACAGAAAGTTTCTGGAAATTACAGCAAGATCAAATAACTATCATCCAAGAAGATCCTATAGGTTTAACTTGGCACAAACACTAATTAAAACATAGAAACACATCTAACCAGAGGCTAGATCAAAGATTTATTCAACGACAGAAAGGAAATATATTGAGTTGTCTCCCAACAAGTGCATTTCTTTAAAGCCTTTTTAGCTAGGCATTGAGATTCAATGATGCACACATAAAAGACAAGAATTGAAGCACAAAGAGAGCACCATAAAATATGTGACAACCACATCTAAGTCTAACATACTTCCTATGCATAGGCATCTTATAGGCAAACAAATCAAGGCAAGCAAAAACTAGCATATGCAAGGAAGCGGAAAGAGACAATAGCAATCTCAACATAATGAGAGGTAATTTAGTAGCATGAAAGTTTCTACAACCATATTTTCCTCTCTCATAATAATTACATGTAGGATCATAGGCAAATTCAACAAAATAGATATCACAAAGTATATTCTCAACACGATCCACATGCATGCAAAGTTGACACTCTTCCAAAATAGTGGGATTATCATTAACTAAAGTCATGATCTCTCCAAACTCACTTTTATCAAAAACTTCATAAGATTGAACATTCTCCAAATATGTGGGATCTAAAGTTGACACTCTTCCGAACCCACTTTCAACATTATTGCAAACAATATTATCAATCTCATATTCATCATGGGGCTTAAATAAATTTTCAAGATCATAAGAAGAATCACCCCAATCATGATCATTGCAACAAGTAGTAGACATAGAAAAACTAGCATCCCCAAGCTTAAGGTTTTGCATCTTATTAGCACAATTGACATCAAAAGAATTTATAATAAAATCATTGCAATCATGTTTTTTATTCATAGATCTATCGTGAGTCACTTCACGGATTTCAGGCAAAACCTTATAAAGATAATCTAGTGCATCCAAATCACTAGGAATTGGTTCATCATAATTGGATCTCTTAAAAAGATTGGCAAGCGGATGAGGATCCATAGATATTGGCTTCTCTGTTTAGGAATAAATACTCAACTATTTCAACCAAACGAGCAAACGAGCCAAGTAAGACATCAAGGTAAACGAAAAGAGAGGGCGAATAAAACGGCAAGGGTGAAGTGAGGGAGAGAAAAACGAGAGGCAAATGGCAAATAATGTAATGCGGGAGATAAGGGATTGTGATGGGCACTTGGTATGTTGACTTTTGCATAGACTCCCCGGCAACGGCGCCAAAAATCTTCCTGCTACCTCTTGAGCACTGCGTTGGATTTCCTTGAAGAGGAAAGGGTGATGCAACAGAGTAGAGTAAGTATTTCCGTCAGTTTTTGAGAACCAAGGTATGAATCCAGTAGGAGGCTATGCGCAAGTCCCTCGTACCTACACAAAACAAATAGCTCAACGCAACCAACGCGATTAGGGGTTGTCAATCCCTTCACGGTCACTTACAAGAGTGAGATCTGATAGAGATGATAGATAATATTTTTGTTATTTTTGGTATAAAGATGCAAAGTAAAATAAAAGGGCAAAGTAAAAAAGCAAAGCAATAATAAAGTGATGGTGATTGATATGGTGAGAATAGACCCAGGGGCCATAGATTTCACTAGTGGCTTCTCTCAAGAGCATAAGTATTCTACGGTTGGTGAAGAAATTACTGTTGAGAAATTGATAGATTGAGCATAGTTATGAGAATATCTAGGTATGATCATGTATATAGGCATCACGTCCGAGACAAGTAGACCGACTCCTGCCTGCATCTACTACTATTACTCCACTCATCGACCGCTATCCAGCATGCATCTAGAGTATTAAGTTCAAGAAAACAGAGTAACGCCTTAAGCAAGATGACATGATGTAGAGGGATAAATTCATGCAATATGATAAAAAACCCATCTTGTTATCCTCGATGGCAACAATACAATACGTGCCTTGCTGCCCCTACTGTCACTGGGAAAGGATACCGCAAGATTGAACCCAAAGCTAAGCACTTCTCCCATTGCAAGAAAAACCAATCTAGTAGGCCAAACCAAACTGATAATTCGAAGAGACTTGCAAAGATAACCAATCATACATAAAACAATTCAGAGAAGATTCAAATATTGTTCATAGATAATCTTGATCATAAACCCACAATTCATTGGTCTCAACAAACACACCGCAAAAAGAAGATTACATCAAATAGATCTCCACGAGAGAGGGGGAGAACATTGTATTGAGATCCAAAAAGAGAGAAGAAGCCATCTAGCTACTAACTATGGACCCGAAGGTCTGAGGTAAACTACTCACACTTCATCGGAGAGGCTATGGTGATGATGTAGAAGCCCTCCGTGGTGGATTCCCCTTCCGGCGGAGCTCCGGAACAGGCCCCAAGATGGGATCTCGTGGATACAGAAGGTTATGGCGGTGGAATTAGGTTTTTGGCTCCGTATCTGATAGTTTGGGGGTATGTAGGTATATATAGGAGGAAGGAGTACGTCGGTGGAGCAAAGGGGGGCCCACATGGCAGGGGGCGCGCCCTAGGGGGGCGCCCTCCACCCTCGTGGCCGCCTCCTTTCTTTCTTGACGGCGGGTCCAAGTCTCCTGGATCATATCTGGTGAGAAAATCACGTTCCCGAAGGTTTCATTCCATTTGGACTACGTTCGATATTCCGTTTCTTCGAAACACTGAAATAGGAAAAAACATCAATTCTGGGCTGGGCCTCCGGTTAATAGGTTAGTCCCAAAAGTAATATAAAAGTGGAAAATAAAGCCCAATATAGTCCAAAACAGTAGATAATATAGCATGGAGCAATAAAAAATTATAGATATTTTGGAGACGTATCACATGATAAATGTTTATTATTCATGCTAGAATTGTATTAACTAGAAACTTAGTACATGTGTGAATACATAGACAAACAGAGTGTCCCTAGTATGCCTCTACTAGACTAGCTCGTTAATCAAAGATGGTTAAGTTTCCTAGCCATAGACATGTGTTGTCATTTGATGAACGGTATCACATCATTAGAGAATGATGTGATGGACAAGACCCATTCGTTAGCTTAGCACTATGATCGTTTAGTTTATTGCTATTGCTTTCTTCATGACTTATACATGTTCCTATGACTATGAGATTATGCAACTCCCGAATACCGGAGGAACACTTAGTGTGCTATCAAACGTCACAACGTAATTGGGTGATTACAAAGATGCTCTACAGGTGTCTCCGATGGTGTTTGTTGAGTTGGCATAGATCGAGATTAGGATTTTTCACTCCGATTGTCGGAGAGGTATCTCTGGGCCCTCTCGGTAATGCACATCACTATAAGCCTTGCAAGCCATGTGACTAATGAGTTAGTTTCAGGATGATGCATTATGGAACGAGTAAAGAGACTTGTCAGTAACGAGATTGAACTAGGTATGGTGATACCGATGATCGAATCTCGGGCAAGTAACATACCGATGACAAAGGGAACAACGTACCTTGTTATGCGGTTTGACCGATAAAGATCTTCGTAGAATATGTAGGAACCAATATGAGCATCCAGGTTCTGCTATTGGTTATTGACCGGAGATGTGTCTCGGTCATGTCTACATAGTTCTCGAACCCATAGGGTCCGCACACTTAACGTTCGATGACAATTTGTATTATGAGTTTTTGTGATTTGATGACCGAAGGTTGTTCCGAGTCCCGGATGAGATCACAGATGTGACGTGGAGTCTCGAAGTAGTCGAGAAATAAAGATTGATATATTTGACCATGTTATTTGGACACCGGAAGTGTTCGGGTTGGTTTCGGATAAACCCGGAGTGCCCGAGGGGTTACCGGAACCCCCCGGGGAAGTAATGGGCCTTAGTGGGGCTTAGGGGAGAGAGAGGGCAGCAGCCAGGAGGTGGCGCCCCCCCCCCCAAGGGGAGTCCGAATAGGACAAGGGGAGGGGGCGCGGCCCCTCTTTCCCTCTCCCTCTCCCTCTCCTTCCTTCTTCTCCTACTTGGACTAGGACAGGGGGACCGATTCCTACTTGGAGTAGGATCCCCCCCTTGGGCGCGCCTCTAGGGGCCAGCCGTCCTCCTCCCTCCCTCCTTTATATATGGGGGAAGGGGGCACCCCATAGACACACAAGTTGATCTTTAGCCGTGTGCGGTGCCCCCTCCACAGTTTTCCACCTCGGCCATATTGTAGTAGTGCTTAGGCAAAGCCCTGCGTCAGTTGCTTCATCATCATCGTCACCACGCCGTCGTGCTGACGAAACTCTCCCTCGGCCTCAACTGGATCAAGAGTTCGAGGAATGTCACCGAGCTGAACGTGTGCAGATCATGGAGGTGCCGTGCGTTCGGTACTTGGATCGGTTGGATCGCGAAGACGTTCAACTACATCAACCGCGTTACTAAATGCTTTCTCTTTCGGTCTATGAGGGTACATGGACACACTATCCCCGCTTGTTGTTATGCTTCTCCTAGATAGATCTTGCGTGATCGTAGGCAATTTTTTTGAAATACTACGTTCCCCAACAGAGGCGGGGTGGCGGCGGAGTCTGAGATGAAGCCGGTGACCTGTTTGACCGGCTCATCTACCCCTTTCACCAGCGCCAAACAACATTTGACCAATATACTTTTCCACTTGGTTGTGCTAGGTTAGGCTATAGGAACATTGGAAAACCAAGTATGAGCCCAACTTATCACAAGATTCCCTCTGGGTTACTCCTGGTGGCAATTTCCCCCTCTAAGCGTCGAACGTTCCTTCGTTGTTAGTGTCGTCTATGAAGCGAGTTTCACTTGGGAGCTGGGTATTGGATATTTAAATATCCCACCACAACTATATACATTTACTCGGACAAAATGCAAGTTTTGATGGAATTCCTTCCCTCCGAAGACCCCGAAGCAGCCTAACCCTGGCCTGTTTGATCGGCTAATCTACCCCTCTAACCAACGTAGAACGACATTTGACCAACACACTTTTCACTTGGTTTTTCTAGTTTAGGCCATAGGAACTTTATAAAACCAAGTTGGAGCCTCACTTATGACAAGATTCCCTCCGGGTTACCCGTGGTGGCAGTTTCCCCCTCTATGTGTTGAACGTTCCTTCGCTCTTAGTATCGTCTGTGAAGCGGGTCACATTCGGGAGCTGGGTATTATATATTTAACATACCACCACAACCATATACATTTGGTAGGACACAGTGCAAGTTTTGGTGGGATTCCTTCCTTCCGAAGGCCCTAGAGCAACCTAACCCTCACCTGTTTGACCAGCTAATCTATCTCGTTGACTAGCGTCGAATGAAATTTTACCAATGTACTTTTCCACTTGGTTATGCTAGGTTAGGCCATAGGTACATGGAAAACAAAGTTTGAACCCAAGTTATCAGAAGATTCCCTGAGGGTTACCCATGGTGGCAGTTTCCGCTCTAAGTGTGGTGTTAGTGTCGTCCGAGAAGCGGGTCACACTCGTAGCTGGGGTATTGGCTATTTCAACATCCAACCATGCTTGTATACATATGTTAGGACACAATGCAAGTTGGGTAGGATCCCGAACCTCCGAAGACCACACAACAACCTAACCCTGATCCGTTTGACCGGTGTCATCTAGCCCTTTATCCGGCGTCGAATGACATTTCACTAATGAATTTTCCTAATTGGTTGTGTAGGGTTAGGCCATAGGAATGGAAAACCAAGTTTGAACCCATGTTATCACAAGATTCCCTCCAGTTCACCCGAAGTGGGAGTTTCCCGCTCTAAGTGTAGGACATTCCGTAGTGGAAGCACTAGCTTGGGTCTAAAAGTGCTCACATTCGGTACATGTGTATTGGATATTTTCACCTCGAACCACACTTATGCACATATGCCATGGCAAGAAGCCTTGTTCTGTGCGACAACCTAGCCCATGGGCCCCGTGTGGTCTACACCTTTGACCAGTTTCAGAAGGTGGGTAACAGATGGAATTTTCCTCTTGGTTATGTTGGGGCAGGTCATCATTATAAGAATCGAATGTGTTTGTTTCTATATTATTTTGTGAAGGAATGAAAACAATTTTATATGGAATGGGTTGGGAATTATGCCTAGATCCCGTGTAAATGGAAATTTCATTGATAAGACCTCCTCAATTGTTAGCTAATATTTCATTTTAAATAATTCAGACAACCTCAGGAGAAAAAAAGGCATTTACTTATTATAGATTTGCCAAGGAATTAAAAATATACAAAAAGTCAAAATAAGAGGGGGTTTTCTTCAAATTTGAAGCAAACTTGATTTTAGTTTGTTCAAATTTGAAAACATAGTATACCAACAGAATCCTTCCAAGATTCTGATCTAAAAACATATAAAGTTGGCTAAAATCAATGCAAGTATAAATTACTTATGATTTTGACAAAAGTACATGTGGTTGCATTTTTAACGTATTAAAAATAGAAACAAAGTGTATATTCATAATCACTGAAAAATTCTACCTCAAATTGATATATAATTTGTATATGGTTAAGTTAAGATATGTTAGATTTGAATTAATAAAAGTCAATTTTTCAAAAGATTCTTAAAAAACAGAAAAAGGATTTTAAATGAAAAATAATAGAGAAAAACACTTGCCAACGGCCGCCATTAAAGCCGTCAGAATAATATAACAACGTCAGCGTAGCTCTAGTTATGCAGTCTGCCTCGATAAAAAAGTCGTCGGTATATCTTTTGCCATCCAGAAATACGTTGACTCCGTAGTGTTGCAAATACGTACAGCAGACACTCTTGTTTTTGGGCATCTTGGGCCGCCCCGTACACTGGGACTAAAGACCATCCAATTTAGACCAAAGATGAAATTTGACACAACGACCGCCAATTTAGAACATTTTTAACTGAAAGACTCGTCATATTTATGCCCACAAGAATACCACCCGACCTCCCTTGTGGTAGTGGGTAGTACCAATCAAAGTCTAACCCTCCACATAAAAATTTCAAAACGGGCCAAAAGATTAGACCTTCCAGTTTCACTAATGGCAGAGAAATCTAACTTAAAGTCTCTGATTGTCTGGTGGTATTTTACCGTGTCTCTAAAACCGTCGCTATTCCAAAACCTCCTGTCATTGTTTTCAAAACTGACATTTGTTTTCTATCCTGATACTACGTCTAACAACTGACAACAAGGTTTGCTCAGCTTCGATCATGGAGGGGCGATGACGGCGGCGCGCCTTCGGCTCACTTCAGTGCTTGTAGTCGTCGCTAGGTGGTCCATAGACCTGGCTGTAATTTTTATTACCTCTTATTTTCTCTGTACTGCCATGATTGATGAATAGATTGAAAATTTCTCTCGCAGGGGATTATCCCAGCCACTGCATCAATCGATGCACACAATGATTTATTGCAGAATTCAAGTGTTTAAGGTTTACCGCTGAGTTCTCTTGTGCTACTAGTTTTTTGTTAACCCGAGAGGATCTCATGCCGGTGTGGCCAGAGCAGCTCATGGCAGTCCCGCCTCTCTTTCTCAGATCACATGTTTCTGGTACGCATCATGCCCTTGTGCCAGCGTTGGATCAAGTCGTCCCATGCATGAAGCATCTACCGTTCATGAGATATTGCCCTGCCCTTCCATGAAGCATGAATACTACCTCCTTCTGCTGTGTGTGTATCCACTGCTTTGCCGCCGGCTCCCCCTGCTCTGCCGCCGGCTACCGTGCCCTGCCGCTGTCATGGTTGGACACAAGTAGCCAGGTAGGGAGCTGATCATATTTGGACGCTGATTACTTGCATTTCTTAATCTCAGGCCATGTTGGAGAGGAGGCCACAGCTATGGAAACAGAAGCATCGTGGGAAGGCGTTCATGGCACTGGTTTTCTTCCCAGTGGTCGTGCTCCTCAGCGGCAGTAGCCGAACGATGTCGGGCCTATCAACATCAGCGCTGATCCCTCCGGTGGAGCGTAACTTGCCGGTTCGGCACCGGCCGATCATCGTCCAACGGAGCGATGTAAGTCTTTTCATTCTGCTCGACCGTGCCATAGTTTGGTGTTAGGTAAGATAATCATAATTAGACTTCGAGCTATGATCTTACAGTATAAAAAGAGTTGTTGGGTTTGCGAAACAGAATATTCTTTCATTAGGAATTCGCTTTCTATGGTACGTCCAAACTACCAGTTTCTTTTGTAGAATGATAATCAAATTGTCAAAGTTTTCGTTTTCTTAGGTTGTATCTACTGTTGAGACCAATTGAAATCCTCTTGAATGTGATTGAATTTATAAAATTATCACACATAGCTAATACGCCTAATCATAATTTTGTACCTCTTATTTATGTCTCCAGAAGCTGTTTCAACGTATCAACCCGATGGACACGGAAGAGCTGGCCATGGGAAGGAATGACACGGCCCAATGGAGCAAAAGCAAAGTCCAGACCGTTGCCGATGTGGTCCGCTCAGATGTTGACAGGGGTAATGCTTCTCTCTGTCTGAGCCCTCCTCCTTGATTCATGGATATTTTCCCTAATTTCTTCTTCAAAACCAGGTGACAAAAAAGTGCAAATGAAAAATATCCTGGAGTCGAAGCCCATGGCCTCACAATTCCGTAGGTAATCGTTGCATCCAATCAAAATGTGTTGTTTTTCCCTTCTATGAATGAAAAATAGATGTGTGTGACCTGTTTTTCGTTCCTTGTATGCAGTTCTGCTACAAAGCAGGGGATATCGGAGTTCTTTAAGGATGAATCTGTTAAGAGACCTAAGTTTGTTTCTCTCACAACGCCAGGATCCATGGACAGGAACAACTCAGGGCCTATTGATGGTATCTTGCGACATATGATGGGCCAAAATGTGACATATGCTCTTCTTAATCACACGGAATATTTTGAATTCATTCCATTGGAGGAATTCAATTCGGGGAGCAGTGATTATGTTAATTACTCAGAGACAGAGCCCAATGTGCTTATTGAAGTTCTAATAACTACCTTTGCAGGTACATTCTTTCTCTTAGAATTCTGATCCTTTAGATTAATGGTAGAGTTTCACCCTGTGTCCTCCTTTAGCTGTTGTCAACTGAATCAGAAGTACCTAGTGGCTAAACTAGCTTGCTAAGATGCCTTATATTGTTGAACAGAGGAAGTAGCATTTGGTGTACAGAATTAGCCACTATCTTCTGAGGGCGGAGGGGGTTCGGGGAACCAGGATGATATAGCTAAGAGTGATGATGATAAGGCTAAGGGGCCTTCAGGGCAGTCGGATAATGGTGACTCCGCCCCTGTTGGGACTTCCAGGACAGTTCCGACTACCACTCTTCAGTTTGGCTCTTTAGGAGCGTTCTCGGCTCCGCCGAGGGTGTCGTGTGACAGGGTCCGTTCTGCGTCCATGGCGCCCAGTATGCGGGTGTCGAGATCTGCTGATGGCGGAGGTGCTTCAGGGCAGGATGGCCCACTATCGGTTGTGTCCTCTCCTTTGACACAGGCTGAGGCGGCCAAGCCGGTGGTTTTGGGAGGAGAGGGCCAGCAGGAGGTTCGGCCCTCTGAGACCTTGATGCTGGCGGCCCCAAGGGTCGGCGAGCCCCCCTTGGTGAGGTCGCCGGTTCGAGGGGGAGCGGGCGCGCAGGAGGCCGTCGTTTCCACTTCGCTTGCTCTGGAGGGCGGGCTGGGTGGTTCGGTTGCTGCGTCACCGGACTCCCTAGACCGCGCTAGGCTGAGTTTACCGGTCGCGGGCGTCGGCGGGGTGGCAGCCCATAGGCCCTGCGATCTCTCATCGCCGTTGGACGTGGCTCCGGTGGCCCCGGCGCTGGTCACCGCTGTTGGGGGACGGGCAGGAGGCTCTTCCCCTAGCGCAGCTTCTCGCGAGGAGGTCATCACTTTCGGTGGGATCCCGGATCCTGTCTCTGCAGGGAGATGGGTCAGCGGGAGACTGCAGGAGCAGCCGGATGTTGATGACATGCAGCTCAGGTGCGCGCTGAGGGCGGCCAAGCTGCGTGACGTCGAGCTCTCTACTGGTATGTCTGTTAACAAATTTAATTCTATTTTGCATTTTACCAATGATGAGATTGTGCAAAATGCGAACCAATTAGGAGTATCTCTGGGTAATAATGATCTAGAGATTTCTAAATCTGTTAATGATATGCTAGATCTGGAAGCTGAACGAGCGTTAGATTTGATTCGTAACTTGGCGGCGGTTAGGCCGATGAATGAATCGGAGATTGATGCGCTTGGGGTTAGAGTTCTAGATGGCTTGTGTGCTGATCTCGATCCTGCGGTTCAGGAGGTGGAGGAGGAGGATGAGTATGGCCTCCCTGAAACTTCTAACCTTGAGGATGAGTCCTTGGGGATTGACGATCATTCCGAACGTGCCGAACCCTCTGATGTTCGCGTTCATCCTAAACGGACCTGGAAACGAAAGGTTTATCCGGTGTCGGCTGCGCGTAGAAGTGCTAGGATCCTTACCTCTAAAAAATTTTTGATGAACTATGAGAGGCATCTTTTGGAACAGCAGAGGTCTTAAGGACTTGGCTAAAAGACGGTTTCTAGCAGAGGCTTCTCTTGAACATCATTTAGACTTTATTGCTTTGTCCGAGACTGGACGAGGTAATTTTTCTCCACAATTTCTTAGTACCTTATCTGGGGGGGTTGATTTTGACTGGCACTGTCTCCCACCTCGAGGAAGATCCGGTGGGGTTTTACTTGGGGTTAAGTGCGAGAAGTTGGAGGTTCGGAGTGTAGTGCTGGGTGACTTTGCGGTAAAGTTTCGGGTCAGAACTAAAGCGGATGGGTTTGATTGGGTTTTGGTGGCAGTCTATGGGGCTGCGTAACCAGACCTCAAACCAGATTTTTTGGCTGATTTAGTCCGTGTTTGCGGTAACGAGCAACTACCCGTCCTAGTGGGTGGAGATTTTAACATTATTCGAAGAAAGGAGGAAAAGAATAATGACAATTTTGACGGCAGATGGTCATTTATGTTCAATACTATCATAGAAAGCTTGGATCTCAGAGAGATAGAGCTTTCGGGTAGGAAGTTCACTTGGGCAAACTCACTACCGGTTCCGACTTTTGAGAAGCTCGATCGTGTTTTGGCGAGCGTCGATTGGGAACAGAAGTTTCCTCTGGTAACGGTGCAGGCATTGACACGAGGTATCTCGGATCACACACTGTTACTAGTCGACTCTGGAGCTCAAACTCATATGGGTAATAAGAATATCTTTTCCTTCGAACTTGCCTGGTTTGAAAGAGAAGGGTTTATCGAGTTGTTAGCTAGAGAGTGGGCTAAAGACTCGGGGGGAAGGTCACCCATTGAGCGGTGGCAGTGCAAGATTCGTCATCTTCGAAGGTTCCTTCGTGGATGGGCTAAGCACACGAATGGGATATATAAGGCTGAGAAGGAAAGACTCCTTATGCTCATTCACTCCCTTGAGTTAAAAGCTGAAACCTTTATTTTAGATACTTTCGAGCTGGAGGCTAAAGTGGAGGCCGAGTTGAGGTTGAAAGCACTTCTCCGCGAGGAGGAATTGAAATGGGCTTTGAGAGCTAAGGTTCGTAAGGTTGTCCAAGGAGAGGACAACACTCAATTCTTTCATATGATTGCTAATGGAAAGCATCGTAAGAAGAGAATTTTTCAATTAGAACAAGATGAAGGGACGATAGTTGGTCAGGAAAACCTGAAACTTTACATTACCGACTATTATAAGCAGTTGTTTGGCTCTCCGGTAGAGAGTTTCGTGTCCCTGGATGAGTCAAGAGTTGAGGATGTTTCCCAACTCGAGACGGAAGAGAATGAGATTTTGACTGCTCCTTTCACGGAGAAAGAGGTGTTTGAGGCTATTTCACAAATGAAGAACAATAAAGCGCCAGGACCAGATGGGTTTCCGGCAGAGTTCTATAAAAAGTGCTGGCATTTTATTAAGGGTGACCTGTTGCCGATGTTTCATGATTTGTTCAATGGTCAGCTTCATTTGTTCAAGCTCAATTTTGGAACAATAACCCTTCTTCCTAAGAAAACGGAGGCTATTCGCATTGAGCAGTTCAGACCTATCTGTTTGCTTAATGTCAGTTTCAAAATTTTCACCAAGGTTGGGACGAATAGACTCACGCAGATTGCGCATTCAGTTGTGCAACCGTCCCAGACCGCTTTCATGCCAGACAGAAATATCCTTGAAGGAGTGGTCGTCTTGCATGAAACGCTCCATGAGATTCACTCCAAAAAACTAGATGGTGTGGTTTTTAAAGTGGATTTTGAAAAAGCATACGATAAGTTAAATGGCCGTTCCTTCAACAGGCGTTGCGTATGAAAGGATTTGACAAGGCTTGGCGAGACCAGATTGAGTCCTTTACGCAAAAAGGGAGTGTAGGGATTAAAGTGAATGATGATATAGGTCACTATTTCCAAACACATAAAGGCCTAAGGCAAGGAGATCCCATGTCACCGATTCTATTTAACATAGTGGTTGATATGTTGTCCATTTTAATAGGTCGGGCTAAGGATGCGGAGCAGGTTTCGGGCTTGGTTCCGCACCTAGTTGATGGTGGTATTTCCATTCTGCAGTATGCCGATGATACTATCATCTTTATGGAGCATGACTTGGTGAAAGCAAGGAACATGAAGCTTGTGTTGTGCTTATTTGAACAATTGTCTGGACTCAAGATTAACTTCCATAAGAGCGAACTGTTTTTCTTTGGGAGAGCTAATGAGGACCAGGAGGCGTATAAGCAATTGTTCGGATGTGAGTTGGGTTCGCTACCGTTTACTTACCTAGGTATACCCATTCACCATCGTAAGCTGACGAACAAGGAGTGGAAATGCATCGAGGATCGTTTCGAAAAGAAACTGAGCTGCTGGAAAGGGAAGCTCATGTCTTATGGAGGACGATTAATTCTGATTAATTCAGTCTTAACCAGTATGCCCATGTTTCTTTTATCCTTTTTTGAGGTTCCGGTGGGGGTCAGGAAGAGGTTAGATTTTTATCGATCTCGTTTCTTTTGGCAGAATGATGAGTTGAAACGAAAGTATAGGCTTGCAAAATGGGATATCATCTGTAGGCCGAAGGACCAAGGCGGTCTAGGCATTGAAAATCTAGAGATCAAGAATAGATGTCTCCTTAGCAAGTGGCTATTTAAACTCTCATCTGAGACAGAGGCTACATGGGCTCAAATTCTACGGAATAAGTATCTTCAGGCTAAAACTTTGGCTCAGGTGCCAGTGCGCCCGAATGATTCCCCGTTTTGGAAAGGGTTGATGAGAGTCAAGCCCCTATTCTTTAACAGGACGAAAATCTTAGTCGGTGATGGGGCTAATACGAGGTTCTGGGAGGATACGTGGCTTGAGGAGACGCCTCTGGCACTTCAATATCCTACTCTGTATAACATTGTTCAACATAGAGAAGCCTATGTTGCAAATGTCTTACAGTCCACGCCTCTCAATATTAGCTTTCGGAGGACGCTAGTAGGCCATCGGTGGGAGGCATGGCTTCATCTTGTAAGAAGGTTGATGGATGTCCAGCTGTCCCAACAACCAGATAGATTGTTTTGGAAATTGACTAAGGACGGCAGGTTCTCGGTTAAATCCATGTATCTGGATGTCATAAACACTAGTGTCATTCCTTGCTCGAAGCACGTCTGAAAAGTTAAGGTACCTTTGCGTATCAAAGTGTTTATGTGGTTTGTGCATAAACAAGTGATTTTGACAAAAGATAACCTGGCAAAACGCAATTGGGTGGGTTCTGCTAGGTGTAGCTTTTGTGATTGTAACGAAACTATAAGGCACCTCTTTTTAGATTGCCCGCTGGCTAAGATTCTTTGGCGTTCGATTCATATTGCTTTTAATATTACTCCACCTACCTCTATCAATATGTTATTTGGAACTTGGCTTGATGGGGTTAACTTGGATGTAGCAAGACACATTCGTGTGGGAGCGTGTGCCTTGTTATGGGCAGTATGGAACTGCAGAAATGATTTGGTTTTTAACAGAAAAACGAACTTTCACTTTTTGCAGGTTATCTTCAGGGCCACAGCATTGATCCGTATGTGGTCGTTACTCACTCCGACGGAGGCCAGGGGGTGTTTGGCTACTGCGTCTACCCGATGGGAGATGGTAGCTCGGGGTATTTTCAACCGGTTTGGATGGCGGTCATGTAATAGGATAGGCATGTAGTGCTCCTATTTTATTTGCCAGCCGGTTGTGGCTTTTTGTGATTTGGCTCGCTGGAGCAGCTTGTTCTTTTTTTGTACCTTCAGATATTGTGGCTACTTTGATTTTTATTATAGGCCGTATGCATCTTTCGGATGCAGAGGCCGGGGTAATACCCCTTTTCTAAAAAAAAAAATCTCTGATTGTTTTTGGCTATGTTGCTGTAGGCCGCCTATACTTGTTCGTTTTATTGCACTATATGCATCCTGATTGTTTTTTAAGAACAAGAAAGATCATTGAATCCTTTCTATATGTATGTATGCAGCTGGGATAATTGTATGGTTGATATCTACAACGATGAACATCAAGCCGGTGATCTCTAGATGCTTGGGCAAGGATGTACGCATTCTGATTGCTGTTGCTGTTGTGCTCGCGTCTTCCACACATGTGCGGTCTGCTCCTGAAGATATTCCACCTGTCGTGGCCACAGTTTTCGGCGATGGAGTGGATTCATACGACCCATTTCTCAATGTTATGCACACGTTGCTAGAAGCAAACACAGAACCTGATGAGTACGATAAATATTTTCTTCCTCAAGAGAAGCAGCCAGGACCACCAGCTTGGTGGATCAGTGTCGAGGTGAAAGGTGAAGATATTGGACGCAGTGCCCTCATGTATTTCAGATCAGATAATATATACCTCGTTGGATTTATGAATGGATATGGAACGCTATACTGCACGGATGATGCAGAAGAAATGTTTCCACAGGGCTGCACCCCGTTGGGTTTCACAAGCAAATATCATGATCTCACAGGTCGAGAAGACAGAAAGGTTGATCTTAGTCTATTTCTCCGAAAAGTGCTTTTAGGAAGGACAGCGGCGAAATATGCAGCAGATATTCTTGTGGAGTACGGGGTTACTACAAAGGAGCCGGAACTTGCTAAGAGAGCCTTGCTTGTCTACACTCTTATGATCCCAGAGGCGCTACGATTTAAGCCCATCCGCAATCAAATCAAGCTAAGTTGGTTGCACCCAGTGTTAGATTGTATTTACATGTGTATATTATAACGTTGTATACCACCTCATTATATATATATGTGATAGGCCACCCCTAGAGGGTTGTGCCGGTTTCCCCCAAAGCCTATTGTCTTACATGGTATCAGAGCATGTCCGGCATGTTTTGCATCGTCATGAGCTTCCTAGTGTGTCTAGTAATAAAGATGTAGCAGTGTGTGATGCTTGTCAGCAGGGGAAGAGTCATCAACTTCCTTTTTCGGAGTCCAGTCGTGAGGTGAAACATCCTTTAGAACTTGTGTTTTCAGATGTATGGGGTCCTGCTCAGACTTCTGTTAGTGGTCATAATTATTATATCAGTTTTGTTGATGTTTACAGCCGCTTTACCTGGCTTTATCTTATCAAATGTAAATCTGATGTGTTTGACATTTTTGTTCAGTTCCAAAAACATGTTGAACGCCTTCTCAAGCACAAAATTGTTCATGTTCAGTCGGACTGGGGTGGCGAGTATCGCAACCTCAACTCCTTCTTTCAGTCGCTTGGGATCACTCACCGTTTAGCATGTCCACATACACATCAGCAGAATGGTTCAGTAGAACGTAAGCATCGTCACATTGTTGAAGCTGGTTTGACTCTTTTGGCCCATGCATCTGTTCCGTTTCGTTTTTGGAGTGATGCTTTCACCACTGCATGTTTTCTCATCAATCGTACTCCCACTCGTGTTTTGAATATGAAGACTCCCATTGAAGTTCTCCTTAATGAACAACCGGACTACACCTTTCTCAAGGTGTTTGGGTGTGCTTGCTGGCCCCATCTCCGTCCATATAACAAGCGTAAGCTCGAGTTTCGTTCCAAGAAGTGTGTTTTTCTTGGTTATAGCTCTCTTCATAAAGGATACAAATGTCTTCATGTTCCCACTAATCGTGTCTACATCTCTCGGGATGTTGTGTTTGATGAGCATGTTTTTCCCTTTGCCAAACTCCCTGTGTCCACTACCGAGCCACCTATCATGCATTCATCCTCTGTTGCTTCTGACCAATTTGATGATGTTGCATATTCTTCTCTATTGTTGCCTAACCATGGTGCAGGCACTGGTCGTGGGGCTCGTTTAGAGATTCTGGAAGCGCCATCTTCCTCTTCGTCGCCATCGCCTTCATCCTCGGCACCTTCTGTTGTGCATGAGGAGCACATGGCGCCCCTGCATGGCCTCGGTTTCCGTGCTCATGCACGGCCGATCGACGTCCTGGCCCGGTCGCCTCTGGCTTCTGGGCTGCCTTCGCCATCGTCGCGCCCTGCAACCCCGCCGACTGGGCCGGCCTCCTCGGTCCCCGTCTCGCCCAGGGCGTCGGGGCAGTCATCACCAGGCCTGGCCTCGCCCGCCCCTGCCTCGCCCAGGGTGTCTGGGCCCTTCTCACCAGGGCCGGCCTCGCCTGCTCTCGCCTCGCCAAGGCCGTCTGGGCCGGTGTCACCGGAGCTGGCCTCGCCCACCCTCGGTTCGCCCATGGCCTCTGAGCCCCTGTCGTCGGGCCAGTCTTCGCCATGCAGCCCGGAGTCGTCTGTCCCGAGCTCGCCTGAGGTGATTCCTGCATCTCCGGTGACCGTCACGTCTCCGTCACCTTCGCCTCCGCCGGCTCCTGCTGCTGCTCTACGTCCACATACGCGCAGTCGGAGTGGCATTTTTTAGCCTAAGCAACGTCACGATGGCACAGTTGCTTGGTTAGCGGCGTGCATGTCTGCTGCTCTCGCAGATCCATCCTCTGAGCCACGCACGTATCAAGCTGCTATGCGCATTCCTCATTGGAGAGAGGCCATGGAGCAGGAGTATCAAGCGCTTCTTCGCAATCAGACATGGACTCTTGTTCCTCCACAATCACGGGTAAATGTCATTGATTCCAAATGGGTTTTCAAAGTGAAGAAGCATTCTGATGGGTCCATTGAGCGCTATAAGGCTCGTCTGGTTGCTCGTGGTTTTCGACAGCGTTTTGGACTTGACTATGAAGACACCTTCAGTCCAGTGGTCAAGCCTACTACCATCAGACTTCTTCTCTTTCTGGCTGTTACTCGAGGTTGGTTTCTTCGTCAGCTTGATGTTCAAAATGCTTTTCTTCATGGTGTCTTGGCGGAGGAGGTTTACATGCGCCAGCCTCCGGGTTTCTCTGATCCGGATCGCCCTGATCATCTCTGTCGTCTGTCCAAGGCAATTTATGGTCTGAAGCAGGCTCCTCGTGCTTGGCATGCTCGTCTTGCAATGGCTCTTCGTGCTCATGGTTTTGCATCATCAACTGCTGACTCCTCATTGTTTCTTCTTCAAAGGCCTGAGGTTACTATGTACTTGTTGGTCTATGTCGATGATATCATTTTGGTCAGCTCCTCTCAGTCGGCTGCTACTGCGCTTGTTCGCTCACTTGGTGCTGATTTTGTGGTCAAGGACCTTGGGAAGCTTCATTACTTTCTTGGTGTGGAGGTTACTTCTCGTGCTGCTGGCCTTGTTATGATGCAGAAGAAGTACTCTCTGGATTTGTTGCAGCG
The DNA here is from genome assembly GCF_018294505.1 of Triticum aestivum. NCBI lineage: Eukaryota > Viridiplantae > Streptophyta > Magnoliopsida > Poales > Poaceae > Triticum > Triticum aestivum. The sequence goes on from NC_057812.1 coordinate 65,279,733, forward strand.
AGCTGGGATGCTTAAGTGCAAACCGACGACTACACCCATGTCTACCACTGATAAGCTCAATGCTGTTGATGGTGTGCTTCTTTCTTCTTCTGATGCGACCGAGTACCGGAGTATTGTTGGTGGGCTCCAGTACTTGACGATCACGCGACCAGACATTTCCTATGCTGTTAACCGAGTCTGCCAGTATCTGCAGTCACCCCGTGACACTCATTGGTCTGCTGTTAAGCGGATTTTGCGCTATATTCGTTTCACGGTGGCTCATGGTTTGCATATTCGGCCATCTGACTCTGGTTGTCTTTCAGCATATTCTGATGCAGACTGGGCTGGCAATCCGGATGACAGGCGATCCACGGGGGGTTATGCTGTCTTCTTTGGCTCTAACCTGATTGCCTGGAGTGCTCGGAAACAGGCTACTGTCTCGTGTAGCAGTACTGAGGCTGAGTATAAGGCTGTGGCCAATGCCACATCAGAGATTATCTGGGTACAGTCCTTGCTTCAGGAGTTAAGTATACCCCAATCACAGCCTCCGGTTCTTTGGTGTGATAACATCGGTGCTACATACCTTTCTGCAAATCCGGTATTCCATGCCCGAACGAAACACATTGAAGTTGACTATCACTTTGTGCATGAACGTGTCTCTCAGAAGCAACTACAGATCAAGTTTATTTCTTCCAAGGATCAACTTGCTGACATCTTCACCAAGCCATTGCATTTGCCACAGTTTGAGACTTGCAGGCGCAATCTTACCCTTCTAGATTCATTAGAAAGTGGTTAAGATTGAGGGAGGGTGTTAGACTGTATTTACATGTGTATATTGTAACGTTGTATACCACCTCATTATATATATATGTGATAGGCCACCCCTAGAGGGTTGTGCCGGTTCCCCCCAAAGCCTATTGTCTTACACCCAGTGACCCTAACACCGGAGCAATCCAACATGGTCTTTGGGTGGCAGGATATGTCTATATTATTCTGTCGTGGGGACGATACAAGCAAGGAAAATCCAAAATGGACTAGAGGGGACGAAAGGCTCAGGAAAGCTCACATAAAAAATCGACAGGATCTTATCAATACTATGGATTTTGTGAAATACGAGAAACAGTGCAAGAAATTCAGGAAGGAGAAGAAGAAAATTCCATAGTATTCTCGGTTCGTTGATTTGCTAATGGAGTAAGATAAATTACTCGCTTGATTACCTGTTTGTTCATTGTGCTATGTGTTTGACCTGTTAGATATACTCTCAGATTTTATATTTTTCAGCAAACTTGGCATTGTAATGAGGAACCTCTTTGATATACTTATGGATACTATGAGTGCTTTCTTATTTACAACGTGAAACATGTTAGTTTGATGATGAATTCCTCAGATGTACGATGTGATGGTCTTGATTTTGTCCGGCTTGTACACGTTGACAGTCACCTAATAGTAGTAAGATTTAGATGTCCTAACCATGTAGGTTAGCCTGTCTTATATATACTAGCAGGCAGTAGGCGCGGCGGCACGCCGCGCAAATGTTGGAGCCTGTGCACGCATATAGGATGTTTTCTAGTTTTAAGTAAAAGAACGGATGGCAGTGGTATTTTGGTCGAGTTGGTCGTGTGGAGGTCCTTTGATGTTGTTCCTCAGATTTCACTGAACAAAACCCTTGATATGCATAGCTGTTTCTGAAGCACAAAGTAAAGTACACATAAGCGGCTTTTGAAAAAAATAAATGCAATCTACAATGATTGCCACTGAAGACATGAACGATCCAGATATACTACATACACTACTAATAGATATGAAGCAAAATGCAATGTGGTCTGATGGCCAAGATATGGCTTCCCAACGTTTTATCAGTCTTGATTTATCCAATTTATTTTTTCCTTACTATCCTTCACCTACCAGTAACTCTAGTATTACCGATTACTAAAGTTAATGTTACCATAGTCAGAGAGAACTCATATAAAAATTAGAGGCTCTCATCTAATTTCTCTCATTGGATTTGATAGAGAGCACGATTATCTTGTCCTCACATCATAGGGCTCTTCATGTAAAGTTATTTGTCTGGCACATTACAAAGTAGTATCATCTTCCCCATTTCTTAGAAGTCATAGTATGAGAAAGAAATGCTTAATGACCGCTTGTCGCATGAGTAACAGGAAGACGCAAATGCCATAATCCTGCAAACTTGCAAATTATATCCTAAATCAACAATCTGTGCATTGTAAATAAGACTGCAATGGAAACAGTATTTATAATAACCTGACCTGAAATCGAAGTTTTTAAACCAATCCATTTTTCTAGCTCATCTATCCAAACTTAGGAATGTTTTACGGTTGAGGAACGAATGGATCCATGGCTGTTCTTCGAGTGAAAATTATTCTAGATAGATGAGCTAGTGCCTTGTATTCCCCTCTGGCTCTGCAAGTTTCGAAAGAACCAATCATATAAAACGCTCCTTCATGAACCCTGTTATCAAAGGTGCGTGTTCTTCTTTTGGGTATTGTTCATTCCATTGTGCCATCCTAGAAAAACATACACCCGAAGACATGAACTTTTGCAAAAATTTATCATTAATAAAAAACAGTGCAGCGCCTAAATATAGACAAAACTGAAATTGAAAATGGCACATTACAGAGACGCTTTATCTTTCTTTTCAGTTATGATTCAGTTTTTTTCCTAGGGAAACCAATCAACTGAAGAACCACTTATGTGAATCACCGATTTCTTGAATTGGGTTATCAACTTACTCACAGATTTAAATGCTGAGTTTGAAAACGTTCTTGAGCCTGGACTCTGCAGAAAACATGTAGAAAAATAATGTTAAATATAACAAAGAATGTGCTACCGTCAGCATTTACATGTTGATGATCACAGGCAACTCAACAATATGTTAGAATAAATTTCAAGAAACTTAGCCAAAAAAGAGTGACGAAATAATACGCATATATATGTAAAAAGGGGATAGTAAACAGGTCAGTAGAAGGTGCTTTCTGGCTGACATGAAAGCACATTATGCAACAAAACAGAGAAATATATCATGTGAAGTTAATCGAGAAGAAAGGTCATCTCAGTGATGGCAATGGTCTATCCATGGAAAGCAAATGTGCAGACTCTTTTAATTTTTGCACTCTTATGCACAGAAGTCTGAATTTTGTGAAGAGAGCTTGCACATTCTTTTGAAGCATCAGTGGAGTTCCAGGTCGTGGAAAAAGTATCACAATCTGAGAAAAACTTGATATGAGAGTACTGTTAAGAAGGTCACTAGAAATAAAGCATTTTTTTGGTTTCCCGTGCAGCTGTTCCGTTGGTGCACCTGTCATACAGTCCGTTACCTGTAGGTCGACGTTGTATCCGCTGAAAGTTGCAGTGTGTCGAATCCTGTTTAGAGCATGGTTAATAGTATAGCCAGCTGCTGGTTGTATGGTCTTGTCACATCATCTATAATCAAGCTTATAGCCGGCAAGTATAATAGTTGCATATAAATATGTACTACTTTTTTGATACATGGCTCACCTCACTCTCTCATAACATGTTTAGGAGCGCGTGCTGCAGCCAGCTGTTAATCACTAGGCAGCTTTCCTTCTCTCTTCTCCTCTCTCTCCTTCAACTCAATCAAATTATAATATTTAAAGGCTTACAGTCTGCTTACGTCATTCTATTATATTTGCTCTTAGCTTACTTTCACTAGATACCCATTAGGCGTTCTTGTGTCTTGCTGAGTTCGAGCCATAGAGGTGAGTTCTGACGGATTGTTCGTTATAGCGTCTTGGTGCCTTGGAAAACAAATGAAAACTCTGCTTTCGCTTACTGTCTGAGTGATTGGTTGAACAAAAGCCCCAAAAATGACTTGTATATAAAATGAGCTGAATGGTAGGTATATAGTGTTTAGTTCTAAATACTTTCAAACCATTATAAATATATAGTAATACCAGGTATTACCTGATATTCGCCGAAACCCTTCCAGTGACCCCGAAGCGCTGCGGAATCCTATCGGAACTATTTTGAATATTAATGAAACAATTTCATAAATATATTCTCATCACTCCCATACTACGTACTAACACTCAGCAGATAGTGATTTCCTTAAGCTAGTGACCCCCTAGGTTCGGTAACTCTTAGACATGAATGAAACCGTTTGTTCAATGATCGACAGCGGGACCGTGGACGTCGATATCGATCTCTATCAGCACACGAACGATATTTGAGTGAACCTATGGTTGTCATGTGATGTTCCCTTTGCTCCGTGATACTTCACAAAACCCAGGATGCATCGGTATCCTCCTAAGTCATCGCTATACTCACTGTACTAAAATCCTCGCTACCGGTTTTGTTATTCTTTCTCATTATTGTGTTCCGCCATTCATGTGACATAGTCACATGTGTCTGGCAAAACAATGATGGATGTCGTCACATCGAGAGGGATTTAAGAATATCTCTCCATCGTCGGAGGAGCAAATCCCACTCTCTAGCTATCCGGCCACTTGTCAAACTTTCTGATGAACCGGTAAGTTATCGTTATGATCACTGTGTTACAGGTGACGTTTGAGTAACCCCGAAGCCCGCTGTATGATAAGAAGTGACCACGATACTCGCATGGTCTAAGGAGCAAACACACATGTTAACACTATGTGTTATTACAATTGATTACAGACGATATTATCTCAATTCATAACAAACAAGTTTGGGTCGATTCAATATGATCATTCTTTCAATGTCATAATCTTATTGTTTGTTTTAGGACTATCGTTACACTTAACTAACGATATCCTAAGATCCAAAAACGTGATCACCAATAACACTTGAGCTAGTCTTAGAGGCGAGACTAGGAATCTTTATTTTATCCGTTTATCATTTCACACATGCATATGAGTTTTTCACTAAATCGCATATTACAGGATCATAGCAGTTATAGCATGCAATATAAACACTTGATTATGAATATGAAAAAATACTAATACAATAGAAAGAAATCAAGGTTACCAGGTCACAGCTCGGATTCGTTTTCCCTTATAGAACCTTCCCGCAAGAAATCAGTGGAAGTGGGTCCGCCCCTACAACTCATCAAATCTATATTATATCCTCTAGGGCATATTTCCAACACGTGACTGTGCGGTCTGCTTCCCGGCCAATCCATGGCAAGGCGCAGCCGTTGGCGGCCGGAAACTCCAAATCTGGTGGCCGCTGGACCAGCCACTGATGCACCGGTTCTTCACCGTCGACAGGAGGAGGAGGCACAAATCGAAGTGGTAGAGGACAGCGGCGGAGCCTATGGAGGGGCGACGGCGGCGAGCGGGTGCCGGCGGGGGGTGGGAGGGCGACGCTGGCACAGATGCGACGCGGATGGGGAGGGGGAGGTAGTGAAGAAGAGGCGTGGGTTTTACTCAGGCGCCGCACGGCGAAGTAAATATAGGGAGAATTTTGGAGAGTAAAAATTTTACTCCATTACAACGGATAAGGGATCGATTAGGTGCCGGTTAGAGGAGTAAAATGAATCCATTAGAAATGCTCTAAAATATGTATATATACATTCATTTGTACGTAGTTCATATTGTAATTGTTTAAAAGATAGGAACGGAGGGAGTAATATACATAACCGGAGCACGGTGAAATCGAAGTAAGTGCAGTTTCTTCAAAAAGAAAAAGTAAGTGCAGTAGAACGGTAACGGCACGTAAGTAGCCATCACGGCCGTAGATGCTAAGCAAGGTAGGCCGTCGGATTACTGAAGAACCGAACACTTCCGCTTGGGTGCAGAAAAGAAACTTACCTGAAGATTCAGATAGGAGCCTGACCGGGCGCCACCACGAGGTCGATGTGGGAGGCGGCAGCGGACGACGAGCATGTCGGTGATGCCCTGCCGAGAACTTACGCACGCGATTGGGTCGGCGCGGCGTACTACCAGCTCGACGACCCCGACTTCCTCCCCACCGCCGTCCTTAGACAGATTCCCAGCCTTCTTCTGCACAATAAACGTGTGTTCGATCCAATGTTTCAAATAACGGGTTATGGAAAATAGCGGCGGACCTCCAAATCAGTTATAGCAGGTTATAGCGGGCTATTGTGAAGGCGACCATTTAGCGGCACCCTGCTGAAAAGGCTATAGCGAAACTATAGCCGGCTATCTTTACCTAATATTAAAAGATGGAGCCTTTCATAGTTCTCCATACGTTAGACCTTTATATCCGTTGATTTTTTGATAAACCACAAAGATTAACGGTTGAGATTTAAAAGGATAAAGATTTTTTTAAAGAAGGAAGCTTTCATAGTTCTTCATATAAATCTATTAAGACTGTTCTCTATACGCCTCAGTTTATTGTCAATCTGGTGGCTCCGATTCGTTGGTAGCTTGTGAGGGTCCGGCCACGTTGTTCTCAAAAGACCACGTCCACTTGGGCCTTGGCCTGTGTGCAGCTCGTGCCTGGGCTCTAGATATTCTGCTTCTGTTATTAATTCCTTGTTGTAGAGAAAGATGCTGCTTATACGGAAGATGAGGTGAAAATCGCTCTGTATCAAATGTATCTGTGGAAGGCCCCGGGCCCTCACGGGTTTCCCTCGCATTTCTTTCAGAAGCATTGGGGTGTTTGTGGAGTGGAAGTTACTTCAGCAGTTCTAAAGATAGTGGAAGGGAAGGAGAGTGCAGAAGGGATCAATAAAACATGGGAGAATTGAATTTATACCCTTAGTTGGGTCACCCTCGACTGATTTGCCCCTAATTTTGGAAAACACGCGGTCTTGCCCAGCTTTGACTGCTCCCCTTGCGTTTTTGCCCTTCCGGCACCTCTCCGTCCAGTCAGCGCCTTTTGACCGCAAACGACGCGTTACTTTGGACATTTTTGCCCCTGTCGGTGCTATACCTGATACCCCTTCGTCCGAAATGTGCTAGCGCAAGCAAATAGAGGAGAGCGAGAACGCCGGCGAGGAAAAAGGAGTGGGAGGCAAGGCGTGGCGCGGTAGAGCAAGGAGCGGCGACGCATGGCGAGCTCGGGCTCTTCCATCTTCTCGCCGGTGGTCGGAGAGGTAAGTAAAACTCCGGCAATGCTTCTTCCTCCCCGCCCCCCCCAATGCGTTCTAGGGTTTGTGATAATTGGGGAAATTTCTGATTTAGGTTGATGGGGTCGGGATTGTGGAGCATGTCTCGGAGTTCTATCTTCCAGATGAAAGTTATTGCGGATTGGAGCTTTTATCAAAGCATCGTTGCCCTGGTCATGGCCTTGTTCCTGCCCGGCGTGTTGCGTGGGGAGGAGCTAACACTGGCCGCCGTTTTTTAGGGTGTCCTCTAGATGTAAGATCTTGTGAATTATACCATGTTTAAGATGGTGTTTATGCAGTCTCTAATGTTTTGTTAATTTGATGTTCAAGCAGTTACCACATGAGTGTCACTGGGTCGTTTGGGTTGATCCTCCTCCTCCATTGCGTGCTGCCCTTGCTTTTGAAGACCTGCACGCAAAGCTAGAACAAAGTTGGATCAGAAGCCACAAAATGCAGAAGCAAAACATGGAGCTGTTAAAGAAAAATCTAGCTTTGAAGAAGATAGTGAGAGAGAGAGAGATGAGATGCTGCTAGTTCTGGCATTGTTGTTTGTAGGAATGTGTGTTGCTGTGTTTTTTGTGTTCTAGTTTCTAGCAGTTGTTGAAGAAAGTGTGTGTGAGAGAGATGTGTTGAATGTTGTTTATGATGCACTTTTCTATGCTAAATTTGAAGATCATTATGGACTACTGATGCTTGTGACACTGTACCAAATACATATTTATTCCATATGTAGTGCCAATTGTACCAAAAAGAGCACATATTTTACCAAACAGAGCACATAGAGCACATATTCAATCAGGTGCCAATTGTACCAAATAGAGCACATATTCAACAAACTGACATTGTACCAAATAGAACAAACTGACATTGTACCAAATTCAACAAACTGACATTGTACCAAATATAGCAACTTCATAGTGCATTTAAGCACACTTAGTACTAGAACTTAAGTGCATAACAACAAGATAACATAGCACTAGAACTTAAGTTTCTTGCTCCTGGTGTTGTTGGCTGGGTTTGGAGCTAGCATTGCCTTGCTTCTAGTGTTCTTTGATGGGTTTGGAGCTTCAATTGCTGCTGCTCTTTTTGGAGAGAAACCTTTGCTTTGAACACTGCTTTCTTGCTCCTGTTCCACAACTGCTTTCTGCTTGACACACCTGGGAGAAGCTCCTCTTGCTGCTGCCCTTTTATAATTTTTCCTAGGGCTAAAACAAGTGGAAGCATATCAAAATTTGAAAGATTTTATAAAGAAAGCAGTAAGATCAAAACATGTAAGAATTTGTAAGCCAAGATCTTATAGCTGACTGCACAACTAGCTCCTGTAGATGCATCATGTGAGGGCTCCTTTGGTGGTGGCATTTGCTGCTGCAGAACATCAGGTGCTGTCTCATCCTCCTCCTCCTCCTCTTGTATTTCTGCTTCTGCTGGTTCATTGGCTGTAGGATGATCATCTGCATTGTCTGCTCCCCAATGTTCATCTTCTCCAAAGGCTGGATCAACAGATTGTTTGCATCCCTTGGCTTTGTGTCCACATCTCCCACACCTTTTGCACTTGTGCTTCCTAGGACCAAGGCCTTTTCCTTCAGTGCTACTTCTAATCCTTTGCTTTCTTGGTCTGCTTGGAGCTCTGTGTTGAACAGGAGCACACAATTTGAATCCAGGATCTATAATGTCCCATTGTTGCTTGCCTTCTAGAGCTGGTAGGTTCTCAGCATAAGTAGCTCTGAACATGTCAACTGAGTAATATTTATGGACATATTGATCTATTCCACTTGCTTCACCTCTTAGAGCAGTGATAAAAAAAGGTGCATGGATGCATGGTTTACCAGTGATCTGCCATTGTCTGCAACTGCAAGACCAGCGCTCTAAGTCAACAGGGTACCTCCATTCTCTCTTCTCACTATCAGTAGCAGTCACCTCTGCCTCTGTTGGGCTTCTCCTCACTATACTCATTTGCAAACCTTTTGTTTTCTCCATTAACACCTTCATTACTGCTGGTATGATGTAGTGCCCAATGAAATGGTCAGAGGCAATTCTGTTTCTTAAGTCAAATTTCTCCATGATATACTGCCTTATCTTGTCTAGCAGATCAACTATGTGCAGGCTCTTGTATTTTTTGATTCTGGAGTTGAATGACTCAGCTAGGTTGTTATTGACATAGTCAACTTTGCTCATCTCATTGAAATCAGCTCTTGCCCATATTTTTGTGTGGTGTTCCTCCAGATATTCCTTTACTTTAGGCTTGCTTTTCAACTGGTTCAAGTGATAGTTGTGTTTCTTGATGCTACAAGTTAGTGAGCATGGCCACAAATTATCATCATAAAACTTCCCCTTGAATTTCTTACTGAAATTTTGGGCCAAGTGCCTCATGCACTCTCTGTGCTCCACTCTAGGGTATACATCCTCAACAGCAGTTTCCAATCCCTTGCAAGCATCAGTATGTATCACTAAACCTTCTGGATGACCTATTACTTTCTTTAGGTTGCTAAAAAAATCAAGTCCAACTCTCAATTGACTCCCCTTCCAAAACACCATATGCAACAGGAAACAACCAGTTGTGTCCATCTAGGGCACATGCTGCCACAAGTTGCCCTCTGAACCTACCAGTCAGTGCAGTAGCATCTACAGCTAGGTATGGCCTACACCCCTCCAGAAAACCTTTTTGACATGCTTTGAAGCACACAAACACCCTTCTAAAGCACTCCTTGTAGAACTTCTTGTTATTAAGCTTGTACTCAACTGTGTGCTTCTCAATTTCCACAATACTGCCTGGTGATGCCCTCTCTACTTCAGCTTTGAAAGTATATAATAGCTGAAAGCTATCACTATACTTTCCATACAGTTTGTCAAGTGCAATCTCTTTGCCATGGTAGCATCTGTCATACGGCACCTCCACACCATATTTCTCTAACAACTTGCTCTGAATTTCTTTAGTACCAATTCCTGGATTTGCTCTGATCCATGCCATAGAAGCATCTGCTATCCATCTTCTTTTTGCAGCTCTCAATCTCTGAGATCTTTTTGCAACTATCCCAATATCTGATCTCCACAGCATCAAACAATCCCCATGGATACTTGGCACAAACGGCAGCCCTAAAATTAGTATATGAACTAGTGTTGTCCACAACTAAAGGAAATGTGAATCCACAATCTTTTCCTTTTGTACCAGCAGAAACTAGAACAGTGGTCTCCATTCGAACTGAAAGAAAGAACGTTGTAGCTGGATCCATCCTATGGGGGAACAATATCCAGTGATAAAACGCACAAACTTTAGACTAAACCCTAAATCCAAGTAAATCTCCTATGAAAAAACCGAGCAAATCAGGTCCAATACTAACCCTGGGGGAATTTGTCGTGCAGATCCGCCCCCGCTTCTCGCCATTGGTGCAGATCCGCCACCGCTTCTCGCCGTTGGTGCAGATCCGCCACAGGAGCTTCCCTTGTCGCCGTTGGTGCCTCCGCCGCCTTCTCCGTGCTGCAATGGAGGTGTGCTGTTCTTACCACCGAAGAGGCCACCGCCGACGCTTTCTCCACTCTCCCCCATCACCTTGTAATGGATCTGGCCGTCCGCCGCTCGTCACCGCAATTTATGGTTCGTCAGAGGGAAAAAGAGGGAGCAAGAGTGGGGAATGAGAGAGTTTGAGTGAGCACGGGGTGTGAGTGAGCACGGGGGCAAGCGGTGTCCAAAGTAACGCGTCGTTTGTGGTCAAACGGCGCTAACTGGACGGAGACGTGCCGGAAGGGCAAAAATGCAAGGGGAGCGGTCAAAGCTGGGCAAGACCGCGTGTTTTCCAAAATTAGGGGCAAATCAGTTGAGGGTGACCCAACTAAGGGCACAGAAACAATTATCCCATAAAACATACTTGGTTTTAATTCCCAAGGTAAAGGACCCAACCTTACTATCACAATTTCGCCCTATAAGTTTATGTAATGTTCTTTATAAAATAGCATCAAAGGTGATTGCCAACCGTTTAAAGGAGATTTTACCGGACATTATATCTGCGGAACAGTCTGCTTTTGTTCCAGACCGGTTAATCACAGATAACATCCTTGTGGCTTATGAATGTCTGCACTTCATGAAGCGTAACAAAGCCGTTAAGCACCGTCACTGTGCACTCAAGGTAGATATGATGAAAGCTTATGATAGAGTGGAATGGGACTATTTGCGTGGAACTATGAGCAAACTGGGCTTCTCTGATAGATGGGTGAACATCGTTATGAATCTTGTGAGCTCAGTTTCATATTCAGTTTTATTCAACGGCAAGAAATTGGATGAGTTTAAGCCAAGCAAGGGTATCCGACAGGGAGATCCTATCTCCCCTTACCTGTTTTTGTTGGCAGTAGAGGGCCTTTCGTGCCTCTTAAAAAACTTGAATCAGTCATCTCAGATTGGTGGGATACAAGTGGCGCCCTCGGCACCACCTGTTAATCATTTTTTGTTTGCAGATGACAGCCTGTTGTTTTTCAAAGCTAATGGAGTAGGGGCGACCGAGGTGTCAAACCTGTTGGAAACTTACTCTCAGGCATCGGGCCAGAGAATTAACCAAGCAAAGTCATCGGTTTTCTTCAGCAAGGGATGTCCTGCAAATATCAAGGAGGAGATAAAGGGGTTGCTGAACGTTCCTAATGAAACTTTGAATGAAAAGTACCTTGGCATGCCGTCTGATGTGGGTACTTCAAAAAATGGGGCGTTCAAATATTGGAAGGATAGATTGTGGAGCAAAGTCAAGGGTTGGATCGAGAAGACAATATCTTCGGCAGGTAAAGAGGTGTTAGTAAAATCAGTGGCACAGGCCGTACCAGTCTTTTCTATGTCCTGTTTTAAGCTTCCACGAGGTTTATGTGAACATCTGAATAAGCTCATAAGGCAGTTCTGGTGGGGGTGCAAAGAAGGGAAGCGCAAACCTAACCGGGTCTCCTGGCATACTATGACACAACCCAAGTTCATGGGAGGCCTTGGATTCCGTGATTTCGAGCTCTTCAACCTTGCATTGTTGGCGAGACAATCGTGGAGGTTATTACAGCAGCCGGATTCCTTGTGTGCTCGCATGATGAAGGCCATTTATTACCCAAGTGCAACTATACTTACAGCTGAACTTGGAAGCCATCCCTCTCAAATCTAGAGAGCCATCTTGGAAGGGAGGGATGTGTTGAATCTAGGTTTAATAAGGAGAATAGGTGATGGGAACACAACCCAGATTTAGACAGATAATTGGATTCCTAGGAACGGAACGTTGAGACCTATTGCTTGTCTTACGGCTGACCCTCCGCTGGTGGTTAGTGACCTAATTGATAGTACAAATGCTTCCTGGAGAAGAGAAAAAGTTGAAGAAGTGTTCATAGCGGCAGATGCAAATATCATTCTGGGCATACCTTTATGTACACGGAGGATGGATGACTTCTGGGCATGGAACGGCGAAAAGAATGGACTTTTCTCTGTCCGTTCGGCTTACAGGACGTTAGTAGACACGAAAAAGAGGAGAGAGGATTGGCTTGAAGGAAGAGCTGGGAGCTCAAACTATGAAGTCGAAGCAAAAGCTTGGACCTCTCTTTGGTCCGTAAAGGTTCCAGGAAAAATTCGTAATTTTATGTGGCGGCTAGCGAAGCACTCAATACCAACTGAAGATGTGCGTAAGAAGAGGAAGATGGCGCTAGTTGACAACTGCCAGATGTGTGGGGCGTCGGATTCTTGGCGCCACTCCCTACTCGAGTGCTCAATGGCACGGTGTGTTTGGGCGCTAGTAGATGATGATATTTCAGACCTTGTGCAGGCTACTACTGAATGTGACGCCAAACAATGGATTTTCACTATGATGGAAGAGTTGCCACATGAATCTTTTATCAAGATGGTTGTGACACTATGGGCAATATGGACAGCGCGCAGGAGGGCCATCCATGAGGGGATCCTACAGAGCCCGCATGCTACTCACTTGTTTGTTAACACATTCATTGCCGAACTAGCATCTATTCAGGACACCGACAGGAATCAGGATCGGCAACACGGAGCTGGTAACAGGAGGGATGACAGATATGCTTGGAGAGAACCGGAAGTAGGAGAGGCTAAGATACATGTGGACGGGGGACTGGCAGGGAACGGAGGTACAGGAGCTTCAGCGGCTATATGTAGAGACCATACTGGAAAATTTTGGGCTCTTCCGCAATGGTATTCAGCAATGGTCATGACCCAGCAACGTTAGAAGTACTTGCTTGCCGTGAAGCATTAGCTTTGGCTCTTGATCTCTCTTTACAAAGAATTGTTATAGCATGTGACTGCAAACCGGTTGTCACAGAGATCAAGCATGGAAGTGAAGGAAGATACAGCGCTATCATTAAGGAGATCGAGGCAACATCAAGGGAATTCACTAATTGTAATTTTATGTTTGAAGGTCGTGTTGTAAATTATGAGGCTCATAGTTTAGCTATGTTTTCTTCTTCTTTAGCACAGGATCGCCATGTGTGGCTGGGAGAACCCCATGACCCATTAATCATTCCTGTAAACCGTACTCCTGCGTAATAGTGTCTGGTTTACCGCTCAAAAAAAATATTGTAGAGAAAATCCATACTAACGTACTGGGGGTTAATTTTCTTTTTGCGGGGTAATGAAGAGCTTTATTCATATGATAAGGCGCCAGTACTATCAGCCATGAGGCTGGTTACCAGCAAACCTGGAGGAGAGTCCATCCAACACTCCGACACCTCCAATATGCACGCATGTCTCGCACAAAGATGGGCCGGGATATTGGTATGTCTCTTTACATGTAGAATATCAAAAGAAGTAAAACTAGCAGCTAGCTCCTCAATATCTAAGAGTAACGGTGCTATCAAAGAGCGTGAAGTACGACGCGAGTTCCAGAAATTCACCACATCCAAACAACCCGTCTCAATCTGCACTCGCGTAAAACCAAGAAGTAAAGCCACCACCACGCCTTCACGTACAGCAGTAGCTTCTGCCACAAGTGGATCAGTAATGTCTGGGCTTGGTTTGCAGCAAGCTGAAATGAACGATGAAGCTGGCCGAGCCACTCCACCAATGCCTGCTCTGTGCTCCAACAAAGAGATTCCAGCATCAGTGTTAATCTTGATAACCTCACCGTCAGGTGGTCGCCACCCATGACCTGGCAGTATGCTAGCATGCTTTGTTGGAAGCTCTAGCACCGCCAGAGCATCTCTAGTCATTTGCAATGACTGCTTCGGATCCATACTGGCCTTGTCATGAGTAACATTGTTCTGAGATGTCCAAATAGCCCACATCACCGAAATGATCTTAGCTTGGTCTGAAACATCAAAACGAAGGTCATAGAGAATATCCCTGGACCATGTCAGTCCATGCAACTCCGGAAGCTTAATGCCCAGCCACTCGCGGGCTTCTGTCCAGAACCGATTTGCACGTGTACATTGTATCAATGCATGATACATATCTTCATCCGCTGACAGGCATATTTTACACCTGGCTATTGTTGCAATGTGTCTGTGTTTAAGAGTGCTTTCGACAGGAAGGATCCCCCGAAGCACACGCCACCAGAACACGCAAACTTTGGGCACCACATGCTTCGTCCACATCTGTTTATTCGTCAATGAAGATTCTTTAACCGACCCTTCTTCTAGAGCATGATGCTCGTTGCGAATCATAAGAGTTTGGTATGCTGATTTTACGGTGTAGACACCTGCTTTCTCCGCCGACCATGCCCAGCTGTCATCTCCTCCCATCCGGCGCAAAGGAATATTTAGTATAGTTTCTGCCTCCGGGGCGATAAAGTTGCTTCGCACTGTGTTAATTTTCCACGTCCCAGACTCAGCATCAATCAATTTTGAAACTGTGTTCAAATCTGCCGTACCAAGGTGAGTCGACGACTTCATTGCGATCAGCCCCGGTATCCACGGGTCTCTCCAAATCGAGACCGTCATACCATCTCCAATTCTCTTGATCATGCCAGCCTTCAATGCTTCCCTGCCTGCCAAGATAGCTCGTTAGGTAGCCGAAGCGTGCGGGTGTGCTCCAACGTCGAGGAAATCAGTATGAGGGAAGTACTTCCCTTTGAGCACGCGCGCGTAGAGTGAGTTTGGACTCGTAATGAGCCTCCAACCATGATTTCCTAGAAGAGACAAGTTAAAGAGCTCCAGATTTCTAAAACCCATCCCTCCTTTCACTTTTGCGGTTGCAAGTGTATCCCAATCCAACCAATGCATAGATCGGCGGTCAAGGGAGCTACTCCACCAGTATCTTGCCATGCATGAGGTGATTCCTTTGTGAACTTTTTTAGACAATTTGAAACAACTCATGGTAAAAAGCCGGGATCACCTGAGCCACCGACTTCAGGCGCACCTCCCGCCCCGCGCATGAAATCATGCGTTCTGTGCCTCCCTGCAACTGACTGCTGATCCTTTCTCTGAGATGTTGAAAAGTACCACTCGTTATCCGTCCCGTTGCTGTCGGCAAACCAAGGTATCTCTCGTTAAAAGCCTCGACAGAGATGCCGAGAATGACTTTCAACCTTAGTCTAACCGGATCACTTGTGTTTGGACTGAAAAATATAGAGCTTTTTCCCCGTTCACACTTTGGCCAGAACAGTCCTCACAGATCCGAAGAACACGATTCAACCTGTGAGCATTATCCTCCTTTGCATTCATAAAAATGAGACTATCGTCTACAAAAAGAAGGTGATTGATCCAAGGTGAATTATTGCCTAGTCTAATTCCTCTATCCACCTGAGCACCACTCAAGTTCTTGAGTAGCGTTGTGAACCCTTCAGGACAAAGTAAGAACATGTAAGGTGAATAAGGGTCGCCCTGGCGTTGACCCCTCGAAGGTGTGAAATAAGGAAGTAGCTCCCCATTCACACGCACTGTAAACCTGACAGATGTCACACATTTCATTGTTAGTCCAACAAAGCTGGAGCTGAAACCCAACTTTAACATGATAGCTTCAAGATAATGCCATTCAACCGGGTCGTAAGCTTTCATCATATCGAGTTTGACAGCACACACATGATTTTTGCCCTTCTTCCTTCTTCTCATCGCATGCACGCTCTCATAAGCGATTAAGACATTATCAGTAATGAGTCTACTAGGAATAAAGGCACTTTGCTCTTCACTTATGATATCACCAAGGAACTCCCTCGTTCTGTTAGAGATGCATTTCGAAGCAATCTTATACAAAACAGAACATAATGAGATTGGCTTGTATTGGGAGATGTGCTACGGGTATCTGTCCTTGGGAATAAGCGTTATGGATGTGTCATTCATACCCATCGGTAACTCCCCACCATTTAGAAAATCCAGCACAGCCGGCACTATATCTACTTTGAGCAGATCCCAGTGCCGCTGGAAGAACCCCGTCGTGAATCCATCCACCCCTGGTGCCTTGGACAGCGACATCTGGAACAGGGCCGTCCTCACCTCATCAGCAGTAAAGGGTTTGTCGAGGTGCTCGTTCATCAACGGCGTCACTTTTGGTGGAACAAGATTAAGAAGCTCATCCATAGGCTGAAAACCCTGAGAAGTATATAGCGCTTCATAGAAACCTTGAACCTCTGCTTGATTATCTTCAATTGTCTGACACGTTGTACCATCTGCTCACTCCAAGCACTCAATCTTATTCATGCGTTTCCGTTGAGCTGCTTGAGCATGAAAATATCCGGTGTTACGATCTCCCTTCGGAAGCCACAACACTCTGGATCGTTGCCTCACCCAGATTTCCTCTTGTCGGAGAGCCACACGCAACTGTTTTCCCAGCGCTCGTTCTTCTGCTGTTGGGCCGCGCCCCATAGAGCGTGCCCGCAGGCAGTCGAGTTTGGCTCGCAGTTTCTTCACTCTGCGTGTAAAGTTCCCGAACTCCTTTGCCCCCCAACTAGACAGCACCTGCTGCATAGCGCCTAGGGCATTTACCACCCCCGCCAAACCCTGTTGTCCAACTCCTTTCTGCCACTCTCAGAGCACAAGCTGGTCGTACTCAACATGAGTTTGCCACACATCCTCGTATCTGAACTTCCTAGCAGCTTTTGCACCTGCGTCGGCCAGGTTTTCCCTTAGATCTATCATCACAAAGCAATGATCAGACTCCATGGTACCAATATGCCTAACACGTGTGTTAGGAAACATGCTCATGAACTGCAGGTTGCCAAGCCCTCGATCAAGCCCGGCTTTCACATTTGCGTTGCCCCTCTGTCCATTATCCCACGTATGCTCCGCTCCAGACCACCCAAGATCACAAAGCGAGCAATCGTCAATAGCCTCTCTGAACGGCCTCATTTGATATTCAGGCTGATCCGCGTTCGAGAAGTGCTCTGACGCATTCATAGTCTCATTGAAATCACCAACACAAAGCCAAGCATCATGCTGTATTCCAAAAAGAGTTCGAAGAAACCGCCAACTGTGTGGTCGATCTTCCACTTTTGGGGCCCCATAAAACCCCGTGACCCTCCACGCTTGCGACGCTCGGGTCTTTTTTTCTAAGCACAACATCAATATGGCAAGAGCTATAGTTTTTAAGCTCCGCCTCAAACTCATCCTTCTAGAACAAACCAATACCACCACTAAGACCAGTACTGTTCACCGCAAAACATCCTGCAAATCCCAAGAGGTTCTGCAGACTCTCCACTCTATGCGCTGAAATTTTTTTCTCCATCAAGAACAAGAGACAGGGCCCTTCCTGCTTCACTACACTGCGAAGCTCTCGAACTGTCGATGGGTTCCCAAGCCCTCGATAGTTCCAGCTTAAGCAACTCATTGACCCTGGCAGGGTTGACCCGCAGTCGCTGCCGAAGAGTCTGAATTATTCAGAGTAGGTTTCTTTTTCTTTGGCTCCCTCTCAGTTTCCGAGCCAACTGGTGAGTCGTCGAGAGAAGCATTCTCCTTGCTTCATCCACCCTCTGTTTGATGGGGGGAATTAGTTAGAAGGAGTGGATCCACCCTCCTATACACCTGCGCCTGAGGTCCCCCTTTTCTCTTCTGTAGGTTTCTCGGTTGCTTGACTGGGGATGTGACCTCAGCCGCGCTCTTCCCCGCCTTGCTTGAGTTGCGGGTTTCTGCCTTGCTCTTTGGAGCAGAGTTGTCCCTCGTCGAGCTCGAACTATCCCCTGTCCCAGCCTTTCTTCGCTCATCCTATGCACGCAAGCCCTTCCCAAATGGAAGATCTCCATGCTCATCACGTGTTCCAGGGGTCGTACAAACAAGATCCGAGTGCCCTAACTTACCACAAGAAAAGCAGAAGTGTGGGACGTTCTCGTAGACTATATCATATGGGTCCATGCACTTCCTCCTCTTTGATTCTATTAAGATCCATCTCCTCAAGGGCTTGTCTACATCCACAGTAACTCTTGCCCTTAGGCATCCTGCTGTATGATCAAACTGAACAGCTGTCACCCTCTTGTCTATCTGGTGTGCAATCGCCGTACTCCATGGTTCAGCCCGAAGATTGAACAGGAGGTTGAGCACTCGAGCCCACAGCTGTAGCTTATCGAATTTTAACTCAAATGGTCGCATGCACTCATCAAATTTAGATAAAATCACAGCATTCTTGCTGACATGCCATGGTGATCCCTCCCACACACGATCCCGATCCCTCTGACGTGCAAATTCTGCCACAAACATGTTTTCCCCTGCAGGTTTGAAGGATAAACCCTTAGGGTTTCCCCATGCCAGCCGGAGTGCGTTGGAGATCGTCTGGATGTGAAGCGTATGTCGATGAAGCACCTTCCCCGCCAGCATCCACTTCTCCCGTGTCCCCTCTTCCAGATCGTCAAGTACCAATGGAGTCGCCTCCTCATCTGTTATTTCCATCTTGCCTAGCGCCTCCACCAGTTTTGCCCTCGCCGCCCTGGGCGAGAGCGCCTCCCTCTCTTGCCACCGATCAGCAGGCGAGGCCATCGCTGATCCGCAACCCTCAAATCGCACCCCGCCGAGCAGATCAGCGCGCGCCGCCGCAGTCCTCCCGAGAAACCCTAATCGCCTCCTAGGGGGCTCCGGGTTTTTCGGAGGGAAAAAGATATCTGGCCGCTGCTCTGCTTCGCGTACTGGGGGCTAATTGTGGTGTCCGTGTCGGCTTCTTCACCAAATCGTATTGTACTGGTATTATAGGTTAGCTTCTTTAGATTACGTGTACTACATATACTCGAGATCAAACTCAAACCCACATCAAAGCTGTTGTTCATGGCCGCTGCGTCCTTTTCGTCCGCCCCTATGACCTACCCTCCGCCGCCGATCTGGGCCTGCTCTTCGACTCCTCCGCCATCCATCGTTCTCGCGCTCTCCTTCCACTATGTCGGGCCCGTCCCGCGCAGCCACCTCGCTGCCTCTGAAGATGGACTTACCCCGCCGAGTCGCCGACGCCGTCGCCCGCGCACCCCTCTGGGCACGTCACGCTTTCCATGGAACACGTGGGGGCCCTCGCCGTGCTCAGCCAGCCAACCTTCTCCACGGCCGCCGCAGTGTCGCCTGTCGTCCAGAGCAACGATTCGTAGGCGCCCGACGCCCTAGCTCTGGGTTTCCTCGGCCACGTCTCTGACGGTCGCACAAGAGATGCCAGAGCAACGGGCGCACGATTGGATGTTTGTGTTAGCGATCGTGTGTACTGCATGTATAGAGGAGTGGGGTTAGTGGTTAGTGCTGCCCTATTCCTACGGCTGGTTCTCGTTTGGTTCAGTTGAGCTGTGTAACTATATATACGTGTAATCTTTGTATCAATGAAATCAAGCGTTGCACAAAACCTCTCTCTCCTACCCTCGCTCTGGTTCTGACATGGTATCAGCCTAAGATCCATAGCTTCCGCTGCCCTCCCAACCTCCCGGCGACCATGAGCTCCTCCTCCCACTCCTCCTCGGCCGGTTCCGACTCCGACGAGGACTTTGGTCTGCCCGCTGCAACCCAAACCCTTCCCACCCAAACCATCCAGTCGCTTCGCATCCGTGACATGTCCTGGTCGTTCTCGACTACGAGAAGGAGAATTACGGGCTGTGGCGCCGCCAATTCCTCGGCGCGCTCGCCAAGTTCGGCCTGCTCGACCACGTCGACGGCTCGCGGGCGCAGGTCTCCTCCGACTGGCAACTCAACGACTTCGCCGTCGTCTCCTGGTACAACGCCACCGTGACGCCCTCGACTCTGGAAATCGTCGAGGAGCGCAACGACACGGCGCGTTCCCTCTGGCGCTCCCTCCGGTCGCTCTTCCGCAGCAACCGCCACGCCCGCGCCACCTACCTTCGCGATGAGTTTCACAGTTTCATGCAAGGCGACCTCTCTGTGGTCGAATACACGTCCAAGCTGAAGCAGATGACCGTGTGAAGGAACGCGATCTCGTCGACAACGTTCTGCGCGGCCTCGACGAGCGCCTCCAGCACGCGATCCCGCACATGACGCGCGGGCGCCCTCCCTCCTTCGTCAAGCTTTGCTCCTTCATCCTACTTGAAGAGCAGCGTCTCGCTCGCCAGGTGCGTTCCGCCGCCCGCAACGCCCTCATCGCCCAGGCGCAGGCCTTCCATGCCTCGCGCCCGCCACCACCACCGACGGCGCCGGCCCCTCACTTTCCCGTGGTTCTCCTCGGCGCCGGGTCTCCTGCTCCCGGCCCCTCCGGCAACAGCAGCCGGAAGAAGCGCAAGAAGAACGCGCCTAATGGCGCTGGTTCGTCCACCGGCGGGGCTCCTCACCATGGCGGGGCACCTGGTGGCTCCCATGCCGGCTACCGCGCACCGGCGCCCACCGCTCCGGCCGTGGCCGGCACCTTTCAGGCCTGGTCCGCCCCGGGGCTCCTTGGCGTCCGGCCGCCCACGCCGGCCCTGCCTCACGCCCTCCAGGCGTCGTACTCCGCTCCCGCGCCGTCCGCGCCCAAGTGGGATCAGGCTGCGTTGATCGCGGCCCTTAACCAGCTCTCGGTGCAGCCTCCGTCCGCGCCCGGGGGCGAGTGGATTCTCGATAGCGGCGCGTCCTCGCACATGGGCTCAGGATCCGGTATACTCTCTTCGCCTCCCCATCCCTACACTCCCTCCACGATAATTGTTGGTGATGGCTCTGCCTTACCAATCACCGCCGTGGGTTCTGCTTCCCTTCCCACAAATTCTCGTTCACTTTCCCTTCTTGACATTCTGATTTAATTAAGAATCTAGTTTCCGTACGTGCATTCACTCGTGATAATTCTGTCTCTGTTGAATTTGACCCGTATGGCTTTTCTATCAAGGATTTGGCCACCAGGTTCTTCTCCGATGTGATTCCTCCGGCGACCTTTACCCGTTCGTCCGCCCTCATCACTGCCTCACCGCCACCGTCGCCGCCGATTTGTGGCACCAGCGGCTTGGTCACCCTGGCGTCGCCACCCTCGCCAAGGCATCCTCCTACTACAAGTTTAGTTTCAATAAAAGCCCTTCGACGCACTGCGCTGCTTGTCGGACGGGCAAACACACTAGGCTACCTTTCTCTTCTTCCACTACTAAAACTTCATTTCCCTTTGACCTATGTCATTGTGATCTCTGGACAAGTCCTGTACCAAGTGTATCCGGCTATTTGTACTCCCTCCGTCCGGAAATACTTGTCGAAAAAATGCATAAAAATGAATATATCTAAAACTAAAATACATCTAGATACATTCATTTCTCCGACGAGTATTTCCGGACAGAGGGAGTATTATTTAGTGATCCTTGATGATTTCACACATTATGCCTGGACTTTTCCCATTCGTCGGAAATCTGAAGTTCACCGCCTTCTCACTCTCTTCTATGCCTACGTCCGCACACAATTCTCCCGTCCCATCCTAGCTTTCCAAACGGATAATGGACGTGAGTTCGACAACATTGTGAATCGCTCTCTTCTCGAGTCACATGGCACCCGCTTTCGTCTCTCTTGCCCCTACACGTCCCAACAAAATGGCAAGGCCGAGCGCATTCTTCGTACACTTAATGACGGAGTCCGCACCCTTCTTCTCCATGCCTCCATGCCACCACGCTGGTGGGCCAGCCCACTACACCTCACGGCTCGGATCAACCGACCCCTGGGCCTCCTTCCCCACACACCGGCCCAGCCGCCAGCTCGTCTTCCTCGCCTGTCGCCCCTCCCCGTCATCCGGTGATCACGCGAGCTCGTCACGGCATCTTCCAACCTAACCCTCGCTACACCGACTCCCTCCTCGCCGCCACACCCATCTCCCCCCTGCCCTCCTCTGTACGCGACGCCCTCCGTGATCCCAACTGGCGCGCCGCTATGCAGTCCGAGTTCGACGCCCTAATCTCCAACGCCACTTGGACGCTCGTCCCTCGCCCTCCCAACACCACTGTTGTGACCGGCAAATGGGTGTTTCGGCACAAGATGAACTCGGATGGGTCCCTGGAGCGTTACAAGGCGAGATGGGTTGCCCGTGGGTTTGCTCAACGGCCGGGGATCGACTTCGGCGAAACTTTCTCCCCGGTCGTCAAGCCGGCGACGATCCGCACAGTTCTCACTCTGGCTTGTTCGCGGGGCTGGCCGGTGCACCAGCTCGACGTGAAAAATGCCTTCCTCCACGGCATCCTCGCTGAACAGGTCCATTGCTACCAGCCTGCTGGCTTCGTCGACTCGGCACGCCGCGATCATGTTTGTCGCCTCTCGAAGTCCTTATATGGGCTCAAGCAGGCCCCAAGAGCATGGTTCCAGCGGTTCGCCGGCTTCGCCACCACGATCGGCTTCGCCGCGTCCCGCTCCGACGCCTCCCTCTTCATCCTACAGCAGGGTAGCAGCATTGCCTATCTCCTGCTGTACGTGGATGATATTGTGCTGGCAGCCTCTTCTTCGGATCTTCTACGCGACATCGTCTCCAAGCTACAACACGAATTTGCTATGAAGGATATGGGGCCTCTTCATTTCTTCCTTGGCATTCAGGTTCGTCGCACGCCGCATGGATTTTTCCTCAGTCAGTCCAACTATACCGAAGAACTCCTTCAGCGCGCCGGCATGACTCACTGTCGGCCAGCTTCAACTCCAGTGGACACCCAGCCCAAGCTTGCTGCGGCCTCCGGCAGTCCAGTTTCTGACCCATCCGAGTACCGGAGCCTTGCTGGTGGCCTTCAGTATCTCACGATGACCCGGCCGGATTTGGCCTACGCCGTCCAGCAAGCCTGTTTACACATGCATGATCCACGGGATTGCCACCTCGCCATCCTCAAGCGGATTCTTCGCTATGTTCGCGGGACAGCTACCTCGGGTCTTCTTCTACCCGCTCTCCCTCGACTGACATTGTGACGTACTCCGGTGCGGACTGGGCCGGCTGCCCGGACACGCGCCGTTCTACGTCCGGCTATTGCGTCTACCTCGGCGGCGCCTTGGTCAATTGGTCGTCGAAGCGACAAGCCACCGTGTCGCGTTCCAGCGCGGAAGCGGAATACCGCGCCGTTGCCAACACGGTGGCTGATTGTGTTTGGCTGCGGCAACTTCTCGGCGAATTGGGCTGCTCTCTCTCCAAGGCCACTGTTGTGTTCTGTGACAATATCTCAGCTGTGTATATGTCTACGAACCCTGTTCATCATCGGCGGACTAAGCACATTGAGTTGGACATCCACTTTGTCCGTGAAAAAGGTGGCTCTCGGTGAGCTTCGTGTTGTTTATGTACCAACTACTCAACAACTAGCCGACGTCATGACTAAAGGTTTGCCAACCAGCTCGTTTCAAGCTTTCAGGTCCAGTCTCTGTGTCTTACCAGCGGACGATGACTCGACTGCGGCGGGGTGTTAGCGATCGTGTGTACTGCATGTATAGAGGAGTGGGGTTAGTGGTTAGTGCTGCCCTATTCCTACGGCTGGTTCTCGTTTGGTTCAGTTGAGCTGTGTGACTACATATACGTGTAATCTTTGTATCAATGAAATCAAGCGTTGCACAAAACCTCTCTCTCCTACCCTCGCTCTGGTTCTGACAGTTTGGAATCACAAGCGCTGGAGATGTGCAGTCGAAGACCTGGTGTCATCACGTTTTGGTTTCCGTCTCCACGTTTTGGTTTCCTTTCACACTTTGCTGCTCACGCTGTCATGCATGCGTGCATGATCTGTGCTTTAAGCCTTCAACTTAGGTTGTGGCTTTTTAAGGAATGTGCTGGTGGATCTGTGGCTACTGGTTGCTGGTGATTAGGCATGTGTGATGGATTTTGTGGCTGCTGGTGATTAGGCTTCTGATTTTCCGCATTGTTTTCTTGATGCTTGATCGAATAGGCCTTTGCATCATCGATTTTTTTTGTCGCCGTTCAGCTTTGTTCTTATTTTATTTTCTCTTGCTGTGCCGAGTTGGTCCTATCTTTAGGTCATCTTGGGCAACAAGATCGTGCACTGGAGGAGCCACCTAGGATATCGCAATCTCAACCCTAGGATCATTGGGATTTCAGCAGCTGCTCGTCATCAAGCTCAACGCCTACTACTGCATGCAGTGGGCATATATAGCTGCAGTGATGCGTAGGGTGGGTAGTGCGGCACGATGAGGATAAAGGTGAGTCATCACTGACCTTTGTGATGCAACCTAAGCGAAGTTAGTAATTACCCAAAAAGGATTTCCTCCGCTTTGTATTCCAAAGCAACCAGCCAACATAGGATACATCACGACGCTGGGGCGAGCAGCACAACAAGCCCAAAGACAAAAAAGGAAGAAGAAACATAATGCCAACAACGGCAGATCGACAAAGCGCAGAAGGCCCGCCACCGCTGCGCCCTCCGGATACACCCCACCACAGCCCGAGGCTCCGAGTGCCGCATACCAAGCAGCACCTCCAGAAAGGTATGCGACGCCAACGACGCTGCTGCCCGGACAAGTCCTAGGGTTTCCCCTGGTATGTGGAGGAAAGTAGGGGATGGCTACCACCGACGCCCTTCAAGAAGGAATGGTGGCACCTGCCGGTGTCACCGCATCGGCACCGGACGAACCGGCAAGGATTTCTCCCGCACACCAAACACCACCGCCCATCCGGAGCCAACCATCCAAACAACCACCCAATGCGCCAACGCAGTTGCGCCGCCGCCCACGCCGTCTCACTACGAGGACCACCACGAGGCCGAGAAGACCGGAGAGAAGCGCCACGCGACGAGAACAACAGTTGTCGTGGTTCTGAGTCTGACAGTAGTGTAGGCGGGTAGTAATGGAGAGGCAAGATCCTAGCTATGGAGTAGTTGTAAGCACACAAGGTTTACGAGTTCAGGCCCTTCTCAGAGGAAGTAACAGCCCTACGTCTCGGAGCCCGGAGGCGGTCGACTGGATTATGTGTGTATGAATTACAGGGGTGCCAACCCCTTGCACTGAGGAGGGGGGGTGGCTTATATAGAGTTTGCCAGACCCCTCCGGCCCTCAGTTATGCAGGGTTTAAAGTACATTAAGGTCAGGCGTTACTGGTAGCGCCACTAATAATGTGTTATAATGACCATGAAGGCTACTTAATGCCCGACCGTTAGCGTGCGGAGCGTCTTTAGATCTCCTGGCCGTCGAGTGGGCGGGTCTTGGTCGAGTGGTAGGCTTCATGGTCGAGTGTCTTCGAGTTCGTCGAGTGGATCACCTCCAAGTCGATTGAAAGGTGATTTCTTCTAGGGATGTCCTTGGGGAGGGTAGCTTGGACAGGTCCATGACCCTACCCTAGGTACATAGCTTCATCATTAGCCCCCGAATGGATCGAGATTTGAGTGGGGAAGGAGTTGAAGACTCTTCTGACCCATTCTTCGTGTCATGAGTGTATCTTGTTTCGGATCAATGAGCCCGGGTGATGTCACCAACTTCTTTTCCGGTTTTCTTTAGTCGGGTGAATTTCTTTACTTGAAGATTCCCGAGTGGCTGCGTGGAGGAGATCCTTCGTCTGACAAGTTGTTCTGCTGCCCGCGGATTTCGCGGGATTCGAATTTCGGGAAGCGCGCGGGACGGGGGAGGCCGCAGTAATCGGTTGGGATAGGACGGAGCCGCCTCGATCTCTGCGCCACCTTTTTCGCCACGTATCGCGCGCGCGACTATTGCGGGATTTGACAGGATCGCCTGGGCCTACAGGTCAGCCACTCGGAAGCGACTCCATATAAACTGCCGGCCCAAGGCTTTTGAACAGTGCGCCTTCACTTTTCCCCTTTCTTCTCGAATTCTTCCGCCACCTCTGCTTTCGTCTCAGCGCCGCCGGCCCGTTCGAGCTTCGTCTGTGGCGATGGTGAAGGAGAAAACGGCGGCCCTGGAGCGTGCGAAGAAAGCGACGGCGCAGGCGAAGGCGAAGAAGTCTGGTCGGGGCGGATCTTCTTCGAGGTCCGCTCTGCCGAAGGGCTGGATCCAGGGCGATTGGATGCCTTCGGCGATTCGGCAAGATGACATCGATGATCTGATCGAGGGGGGATTCATTCCTAACAAATATGCGCGTCTCCCGGGGAACGAGATCGAACCGCAGCCTCGCGAGGGTGAGTGCGTCCTCATCGCCACTCATGTCGACTGCGGATTTTCTCTGCCTCCTCATCCTTTTTTCCAGAGCTTCTTGAACTTTTTTGGAGCGCAACTCCATCACTTTACTCCAAATTCCATCGTGTATCTTGCTGCCTTTGTATCTTTGTGTGAGAATTTCTTGGGTTGCCGTCCCCATTGGGGCCTCTTTAAGCACATTTTCACTTGTCGTTCTCAGTCGGTTAAGAAAGCCAAGTCGAGTGACGATAGGACGCAAGTGATTCAGATGTGCGGGGGTCTTGGGATCCAAATGAGAAGCAAAAGTTTTTTTCCAGCTATGATTCTTCCCTAGTCAATCCGCGGGTGGCAGTCGACCTGGTTCTACTACAGAGACCAGGTGGCTCCAGGATAGGCGACGGGCCTTCCTCCTTTCTCCCTGGACCGAGCAGAAAAACCTTCCTCTCTGAAAGTGACACCGAAAGAAAAGGCGCAAGTCAAAGTGTTGGTTGGTCGAGTAGTTCAGCTCGTTCGCGACGGGGTGACTGGAATGGATCTATTAGAGGTCTTCCTCCGGAGGCGCATCCAACCGCTCCAAGCTCGTGACCATCCGATGTGGATGTATTCGGGCCTTGATGACACCACTCGGATTCATCCGAAGGAGGTCGACGATGCGACGTTGGAAGGGTGGTTGTCGAGTATCACAGGGAACAAGGACAACCCCCGAGGAGCCAGGAGGATTCCTCCACTCGACCAAATGTACGAAGTAGACCAGGTCCAATTCTGCATCTCTGACTGCGACCTTGCTTTCTTCATTCTGTTCGCTTAAAAACAGTCGATTGACGTTTGTCTTGTTTGTTGTCTCCCAGACCATTACTAATATGTACTCGATGCCCAACGGGTCGCAAGAGCAGGCCGAGGAGTGGGAGGCGAGCGGAGGCGAAAGTGGGGAGGAGTGGCAATCTGACGGTGAAGGGGAGGAGGATGATGACGACGACTCCAGTGGAGAGGAGGAGGAAGAAGTCGATCCTCCCCGCACGGAAAGGCGATCCAAGCTCACCCACGACCCTGCGCGCGAACGTGGAAAGGCGACTGTGCCTGTTGGGCAGTCGTCAAAACGCCCTTGGACGTCTTCTCTAGCGCCGACTGAAAAAGCGCCAAAGCATCCGCGAGCGGCGTCGTGAAAGCCGCCGAAGGCCCTGCCCAAGATGAAGATGACCGTTCCCACCATTTCCGGGTAACAGCAGAACTTGCATTTTTTTTGTTGAGCATGGACGGACTCTTGGTCGACTCATTGACTAAACCGACTGGTTTCTGAAATCTGCAGTGCTGCTACCTCCGAGATCTCTGCCAAGAACGATGACCAGGAAATGGAAGACGCTATTACCTCCAACCTTGGTATAATTTCTGATGTTTCACTCTTGGTCGATTGACGGTCTCTTCTGGTCGATTGGATTTTCGTCTTTAACTTTGGATTTTTCTTACAGCTCCTCCTCATGTCATTGATCTCCCTGATGATGATGACGAAGTGCCGCTGAGGGCGAGGAAGAACAGGAAGGCGTCAACTGGCAAGACACCACAAACTGCATCAGCACCTGAGACAGTAGTTCAGGAGGGTGGTAATACCACTCGGACTTCTGTGTCCTTTGCTGTGCCGCCGACGAGTGTTCGGCCTTCATCATCGATTTCTGATCCGCCCTTCCTTTTTGCCACACACCACGTCCCAGAGGACCAAGTGGGTGCTGCTAAGGAGGCTATACGCCAGGCGAGGATCATGATGGAGCAGGTGAAGGTGGTCCGGGAAGCCAGCCAAGCAGCCTATGATGCCAGTTCAGCTCTTCAAAGTAATGTCCAGGTTAGTTGATCACGGCTTGTTCTGTTAGGATATGCTATCTGAAAACTCTCTTTCCGAAGGTCATTACATCTGTACACCCACTGGGTGTGTCGACTGAATGTTTTGTACTAGTGGGGGCACGCTGAGTGCACCCACTGGGTGTGGTTCCCAAGACTATGGTGGACTGCTGGCAGTCGACTGTAGTCTTTGTATTTTTTGTTTCTACACTCGAACTTCTTCGTTCGGTCTGGTCAGGCCATGTCGAATGGAATCTTGGAACCAGTGGGGGCACGCTGAGTGCACCCACTGGGTGTAGTCCCCGAGACCATGGTCGACTGCTGGCAGTCGACTAAGGTCTGAAGAACCCCCTTTTTTTGTAGATCATGATGAGATCATAACCTCTTAGTATCTTTCGGTCGAACCAGTGGGGGCACGCTGAGTGCACCCACTGGGTGTAGTCCCCGAGACTACTGTTGAATATTTTTGATTCGGCTGTAGTATTAGAAACGTCACGATTTTTCTCTTAGTCGCTCGGAAGCAACCCACCTTTGATATATGTCGACTGATTCTTCGCAGAAATCCTGCGAGCTTGTGGCTCGCTATACTGAATTGAAAAACAAACAGATCCAGCTCAACCTTGACTTGAAGCTTGCCTAAGAGAACTTGTAGAAGGAGAGAGACGAAGCAAAGGGTATGGCTGGTGAGAATTTGACGACTGTCTTTTCTTTCTGCCCATTCTTGATGCTGATCTCACTGTCATTTCGCAGATAAAATGGAGGAGGCTCTGAAGAAGAAGGACCATGACCTTGCCGAGGCGCAGAAGGCGGCTTCGGACAAAACGAAGCTTGCGGAAGAAAAATTAGCTTCAGTCGGTAACCTTGAAGAGGAGAACTCCAAACTGAAAGCTGCTCTCGACGCGGCCAACCAAGAGGTCAGCCGTCTGAAGAATGATAAGATAGCTCTGAGTGACAAGGCAAGTGAACTGGCAGGGAAGAGGAACGATCTGGAGGCTTATCTGGGAGGGCTCGCCAAGAAGTTATTCGTCATGCTTGAAGGTAATCTCGCCTACCTGACTGACTTGTTGTCATCAACGTAAAGCCACTGACTTATCTTTGAATTGTGTTTACAGAATTTTGCCAGAACTTCGAGGAGGAGACCAGTCGAGTGGAGACAAGCTTGGACCCCATTAATTCTCCGGTGAAGGATGAGGCTGCTATGAACGTGCTCCGACTGGAGTCTCGTGTTGCTGGTGTGGTTGACTACCTTGCTCAACTGAAGGTTGCGGCGTCACGGATCGACACGGTGCTCTGGCCTGGAACGACGCTTCAAAATGACCTCGAGTCTCTTATGACTCGACTGAATGAAGTTCCAGGTCGAGTGCAGGAATGGAAGAAGTCTTCTGCTAGGTGTGGCGCTGACGTCGCTCTGTCCTTGGTCCGTGTTCACTGCAAGGAGGTGCGAGAGGAAAAGCTGGCGGATATCCAAGTTGCCAATACCAGGAATCACAACTTTCAGTCTTTCATGGAGACCTTCATTGCTGCTACCACTCGGATCGCTGATGGGATTGACCTGGACCAGTTTGTCGCGCCCTCCAGCCCTCCACCTGAGGAGTAAAATTTCTATGCTTCGCTTTAAATTTGCCTCGGAATGCCGAGTGGATTTTTGTAATCGTTAAACTCTTTCGGGCTGAATGCTCGAGTACTTTGATCTGCGGTCTGGGACCTTTAGGATTTATCTAAACTTGGTTTATCGTTGAATATCTTCATGAATCCTCTATCGAGTGGAACTTGTTCTTCACTCGAGACAACCTTTGTATTTGTGGGGTAGCAACGAAGGAGAAGGTAGCAGTCGACCTGCACCTCATCGTCCTTGCGGATCGAGATGGAGCGCACGTTGTACTTGTGGCGAGGTTCCGAAGGAGAAGGTAGCAGTCGACCTACACCTCGTCGTCCTTACGGATTGGGATGGAGGGCATGTTGTACTTGTGGCGAAGCTCCGAAGGAGAAGGTAGCAGTCGACTTGCACCTCATCGTCCTTGCGGATCGGGATGGAGCGCACATTGTACTTGTGGCGAAGCTCCGAAGGAGAAGGTAGCAGTCGACCTGCACCTCATCGTCCTTGCGGATCGGGATGTGTTTCATACTTAGGCGAGTACTGAACTGCAGCTAAGCCCCCGAGTGGGAGGGTCGCTCTCCACTCGGTGGGATATTTCAAACTTAGGCGAGTACTGGACTGCAGGTAAGCCCCCGAGTGGGAGGATCGCTCCCCACTCGGTGGGATTTTTCAAACTTAGGCGAGTACTGGACTGCAGCTAAGCCCCCGAGTGGGAGGATCGCTCTCCACTCGGTAGGATTTTTTAAAACTTAGGCGAGTACTGGACTGCAGCTAAGCCCCCGAGTGGGAGGGTCGCTCTCCACTCGGTAGGATTTTTCAAACTTAGGCGAGTACTGGACTGCAGCTAAGCCCCCGAGTGGGAGGGCTGGCTCACCACTCGGTAGGATTTTTTCAAACTTAGGCGAGTACTGGACTGCAGCTAAGCCCCCGAGTGGGAGGCTGGCTCACCACTCGGTAGGATTTTCAAAAACTTAGGCGAGTACTGGACTGCAGCTAAGCCCTCGAGTGGGAGGCTGGCTCACCACTCGGTAGGATTTTCAAACACTTAGGCGAGTACTGGACTGCAGCTAAGCCCCCGAGTGGGAGGCTGGCTCACCACTCGGTAGGACTTTCAAACACTTAGGCGAAATGGGTTGGCAGCTAAGCCCCCGAGTGGGAGACTTGCTCGTCACTCGGTAGGAATTTTTTTTACAAACTTAGGCAAAACGGATTCGCAGCTAAGCCACCCACTGGGGAATTTCACATGCAAACAAAGGCAACAACAATCACTGGGAAAATTATAACACTCTTGTCTTTGATAAATAAACTACACAAGTTTTTCTTATTACATCTCATCCGAGTGAGAATTCAAGTGTAAAAGGGGCGGAGCAGCTCCACATTCCAAGCTCGTGGCTCATCAATCTGGCGATCGACATTGTAAAGGTGGTACACTCCATTGTGGAGGACTCTGGTGACGATGAAGGGACCTTCCCAAGTAGGAGCGAGCTTGTGTGGTTTCTGTTGATCCACTCGGAGGACCAAGTCTCCTTCTTGGAAGGCTCGACTCTTCACATTTCTAGCATGGAATCGACGCAAGTCTTGCTGATAGATAGTCGATCGGATCATGACCATTTCTCTTTCTTCTTCTAGGAGGTCGACTGCGTCCTGCCGGGCTTGTTCTGCTTCATCTTCAAAGTAGAGCTCGACTCGGGGTGCATTGTGAAGCAGGTCACTCGGCAAAACTGCTTCAGCTCCATAGACCAGAAAGAATGGGGTTGTTCCAGTCGACCGGTTTGGGGTGGTCCTCAATCCCCAAAGAACTGATGGAAGCTCGTCGACCCATGCGCCTGCTGCGTGCTTGAGATCGCGCATCATTCGGGGTTTCAGTCCTTTGAGAATTAGACTGTTTGCTCTTTCTGCTTGTCCATTTGACTAGGGGTGGGCAACTGAAGCATAGTCAACTTGTGTGCCTTGGGAGGCGCAAAAAGCTCTGAACTTGTCAGAATCAAAGTTTGACCCATTATCAGTGATGATGCTATGCGGAACTCCATATTTGAATATCAACTCTCTGATGAAACTGATAGCAGTGCAGGCATCAAGATTCTTGATAGGCTTAGCTTCAATCCATTTGGTAAACTTGTCGACTGCCACTAGCACATGAGTGAAGCCGCTCCTTCCTGTTCTCAGTGGTCCAACCATATCCAATCCCCAAACAGCGAAGGGCCAGACGAGTGGAGTGGTCTTCAGGGCTGACGCGGGTTTGTGGGACATATTGGAGTAGAACTGACATCCTTCACATTTGTCGACTATCTCTTTCGCCATTTCATTTACTCTTGGCCAGTAGAATCCCGCTCGGTATGCTTTAGCCACATTGGTCCGAGAGGACGCATGATGATCACAGGTCCCCGAGTGGATATCATCAAGGATTATCTGACCTTCTTCTGGTGTTATACACTTCTGACTGACTCCAGTCACGCTTTCTCTATACAACCGTCCCCGAGTGGATCTCATCAAGGATTATATGACTGTAAAGGCCTTGGATCGATGGACTATCTGTCGAGCCTCTTCTTCATCCTCTGGGAGTTCTTTCCTTAGGATGTACGCGGTGTACGGCACCGTCCAGTCGGGAGTGATGACCAAAACTTCCATGATCAGGTCGACCACAGCTGGAACCTCAACTTCAGTCGGATCCGAGGCACTTTTTGGCTGCGGGGCTTCTTCAGTGAAAGGATCCTCTTGAACTGATGGTGTGTGGATGTGTTCCAAAAACACATTGCTGGGAATGGCTTCTCTCTTGGAACCAATTTTTGCCAAATCATCAGCTGCTTGATTTTTCAGTCGGGGTATATGATGCAGCTCTAACCCCTCGAATTTCTTCTCTAGCTTTCTCACTGCATTGCAATAACCAGTCATGGCCGGACTTCTGACGTCCCACTCCTTCATCACTTGATTAACCACCAAATCTGAGTCGCTATAGACCATGAGGCGACGGACGCCGAGTGAAATGGCCATTCGCAACCCATACAAAAGTGCTTCATATTCTGCTTCATTATTGGAGGAATCAAAGTGAATCTGGAGAACATATCTGAGCTTATCTCCTCGGGGGGAAACCAATACTACCCCAGCACCGGAACCATTCAGCATCTTAGACCCATCG
This sequence comes from Triticum aestivum, assembly GCF_018294505.1. Classification (NCBI taxonomy): domain Eukaryota; kingdom Viridiplantae; phylum Streptophyta; class Magnoliopsida; order Poales; family Poaceae; genus Triticum; species Triticum aestivum. The sequence goes on from NC_057812.1 coordinate 65,312,655, forward strand.
AAGAACATGGTCCAGTGCTCCGAGTGAACTTGAGTCGGTAGTTGCTGTTCAATCCACTTGGCGATGAAATCTGTTATTGCTTGGGACTTGATAGCTTTGTTTGCCTCAAACTTGATATCTAGGGGAAGGAGTTCAATCGCCCATTTTGCCACTCGACCAGTTGCATCTCTGTTGTGTAGAATCTCTAACAATGGAGCGTCGCTGACGACTATAATGGAATGGCCAGAGAAGTAATGTGCAACCTTCTTCGTGGTCATATAAATCCCATATACAAGCTTCTGGTAATGAGGATATCTTTGCTTTGATGGAGTCAAAACTTCAGAAACATAATACACTGGGCGCTAAACTTTAAAGGCTTTTCCTTCTTCTTCCCGCTCGACCGTAAGTACTGTACTGACGACTTGTCCCGTGGCTGCAATGTAAAGCAGCAAAGGCTCTTTGCTGATTGGGGCAGCAAGCACCGGCTGGGTGGAGAGCAGAGCTTTGAGCTCTGCAAACGCTGCATCAGCTTCCGGAGTCCACTCGAACTTGTCTGGCTTCTTCATCAGTCGGTAAAGAGGCAATGTCTTTTCACCGAGACGAGAGATGAATCGACTTAAAGCGACCAAGCAACCAGTAAGCTTCTGGACATCGTGCACACGCACAGGACGTTTCATCCGGAGTATAGTACCAACTTTTTCTGGATTGGCGTCTATTCGCCGTTCGGAAACGAGAAAACCGAGTAACTTTCTGCCAGGAACTCCGAATGTGCACTTTGATGGATTAAGCTTGATATCATACCTCCTGAGGTTGGCAAAGGTTTCAGCAAGGTCAGTCAGCAGGTCGGAACCCTTCTGTGACTTGACCACAATATCATCCATGTATGCTTCCACATTCCGACTGATTTGAGTGAGCAAACACTTCTGAATCATCCTCATGAACGTGGCTCCGGCATTCTTGAGGCTGAATTGCATGGTAACATAACAGAAGCACCCGAATGGAGTGATGAAAGCTATTTTGATCTCATCAGGCCCATACAGACGGATCTGATGGTAACCGGAATAGGCGTCCAAAAAAGACAAACGCTCACACCCTGCAGTCGAGTCGACTATCTGGTCGATGCGGGGGAGAGGAAAATGATCTTTCGGGCAGCCCGATTGATATGTTTAAAGTCAATGCACATGCGAAGTGACTTGTCCTTCTTGGGGACCATGACAACATTGGCGAGCCACTCGGAGTGGTAAATTTCTCGGATAAACTCCGCCGCTAAGAGCCGAGCCACCTCCTCGCAAATGGCCTTTCTCTTCTGGACGGCGGACTGTCGAAGATGTTCTTTGACAGGTTTCACTTTCGGGTCGACTCATAGACGGTGCTCAGCCAGCCCCCTGGGAACACCTGGCATGTCAGAAGGCTTCCATGCGAAGATGTCCCAGTTCTCACGGAGGAACTGGATGAGCGCTTCTTCCTATTTGGAGTCGAGTGTTGTTGAGATATGAGTCGGAGCAGCATTAGGATGGGTCGGGTGGATATGAATCGACTTCGTCTCACCGGACGACTGGAACGCTGACTCTGTAGCGGGCTTGTTGGCTCACAACAAATCATTTGGATCTGCAGTTTTCTGGTATTCCTATAACTCTACCACCGCCATCTGTGCATCGGCGATCTTTGAGCCTTTTTGAAAGCACTCTTCCGCCTTCTTCCAATTGCCAGTAATAGTGATCACACCTCTGGGACCAGGCATCTTCAATTTGAGATACACATAACATGGTCGAGCCATGAAACGTGCATAAGCTGGCCTGCCCAAAATAGCGTGATAAGCACTCTGAAAATCCACAACCTCAAACATTAGCTTTTCTTTGTGATAATTCTTGGAGTCACCGAAAACCACATCAAGAGCGATTTGGCCGAGTGACTCAGCCTTCTTTCCAGGAATGACTCCATGGAAGCTCATGTTGCTGGTACTGAGTCTGGACATCGGAATGCCCATCCCTTTTCAACGTCTCTGCATGCAATATATTCAAGCCGCTGCCTCCATCCATCAACACTTTGGTCAGTCGAGTGCCTTCGACAACTGGGTCGACCACCAAAGCTTGCCTCCCAGGGGTGGCAATGTGCGTTGGGTGATCAGACTGGTCAAATGTGATGGCAGTCTGAGACCATTTCAAATAACTGGGCTTCGCCGAAGCGACCATATTCACTTCTCAGTTGATAACTTTGAGTCGACTTTTGCTTTCAACGTCAACAAAAATCATCAGGGTGGAATTGACCTGGGGTTATCCATCATCACTATCTTCCTTATCCTCAACTTTGTCCGACTCTTTTTCCTTATCTTTGGGCTGCTTCCCTTGGAAATGCTGGATCAAGAGCCGACACTGTCGAGTGGTATGTTTCGGGTAAATGAGTTTACCCTCTTCATCTTTCTTTGTGTGAATGTGGCATGGCAGATCCAACACATCATTTCCGTCTTGGTCTTTCACTTTCTTAGGGTTCCAAGGCCCTTTGGGTTTTCCCTTAAACTTCCCTTGAATTACGGCCAAGGCTTCTCCCGGAGCAGCTGGCTCGGCTTTCCGCTTTTGCTTTCGACTGGAATTCCCTCCTCCGGTTTCGTGGGCGACTGACTTGTGCTTGCCACTCCGGAGTCGATCCTCTTCTTCACCATTGGCATACTTGGTGGCAATCTCCATCATTCGACTCAGAGACATGTCTCTGGTTCGACCGAATTTCAAGTTCAGCTCTCTGTACTTAACGCCTTCCTTGAAGGCACAGACTGCTTGGTGACCAGACACATTCTCTACCGTGTGATGCAACGTGATCCATCTCTGGATGTAATCCCTCAAAGTTTCACTCGACTTCTGCACATAAGATTGCAGCTCTGTCAATCCTGCTGGTCGCTTGCAAGTTCCTTCAAATGTTCTGACAAACACTCGGGCAAGATCTTCCCAAGTGTAAATGCTGCTGGGTGCTAACTAATTCAGCCATGCTCTGGCCGAACCCTCCAACATAAGAGGCAGGTGTTTCATGGCCACCTCATCGTTGCCGCCACCAATCTGAACAGCCACTCGGTAGTCCTCAAGCCAAGTATCAGGCTTGGACTCACCAGTGAACTTACTGACTCTAGTCGCCAACCTGAAGTTGGGAGGAATCACCGCGGCCCTGATGGCTCTGCTGAAGCACTCTGGTCCTGAGACGTATACTCTGCTGCTGGTGGGTACATCTCTATCATTACCTTCTCGGTGAGCTCTGTTCCTGTCGACTAAACTCTAAACGAGAATAGATCTCGCATCAAAGCCTGGTTCCCTGGGGTCGACTGGAATCCTTCGCCCCACACTGTGAGGGCGTCTGTCATCCTGCTGTCGAGGCACGTACGATCCACTCCGCGGAGGAGGGGTGGGCACTCGACGTCGATCATCACGATCGAGTCGGTGATCATACTGCTCACGGTTCCTATACTGATCACGCCTGTCTCCACGTCCCTCACGCCTCGGCGGCGATCTTGGGCTGTGGGCTGACTGGACTGTATCTGCAGCGACGGATCTACTGTGGATCCTATTCCGCGACTGTGACACGGCTGGATTCTGATCTCCTGCTGCCCTGAGTAATGCTCTGATCTGTAACAGGCCTCTGCTAGCCTCTGACTGAGAAGGCTGAATCGATTCTGCTATACGGGCTGCAACTGCTAAATTCTGAATCGGAGTTCGATATACCTGAGTTGGTGGCGGAAAGAGCTGCCAACGACTGGATTCTGGAACCCGTTGTCGTGCGCGCTCGTCGAGTGCTCGCTGGAGGTTATCCAGTCGAGTGCGCTCAGCCAAGCTGGCCAAGCGCGCGTCCTCCAAGGCACGGGCCTCGGGGGTTTCTCCAACGATAGGAGTGTGTAGCACATCCATGTTCCGGCGGCGAAGTTCTTCTCTCTGCAGCGACGTCAGAGGCTCGGGGAGATATTCCTCATGGGCATGCGATGGGTCGCCACCGCCGGCGCCTCCGTCAGTGCGGGGAAAACCGGGAGGACTGCGAGGTCCATCGACCATCAGAACCTCCGCCGCTGGATCACTGATGTCGCACTCGGAAGCAGTCTCTACGGAGCCAGTCGACAGATCGAACAGGCCGTAGAGAGATTCGTCGGGCTCGATCGTCGCGACTTGAGGGGTGACCGACTGGCGAGCCACCGCGTGTCTCACCCACCGCTGAAGTCTCGACCGACTGGAGCGCTTGCGCCGGCGGGAAACAGGGAGGGAGGACAACACAGGGGCCGACCGATAATGGGTCGACGGTTGCTGCAAGAGGACGCCGCGAACGCACGCGCGAAAGTGCGTTGCCCCGCGGACAGGGAGCGCGTCGACGTCGAGCGGAGCCTCCTGAAGCCAAGCGGAGTCGTCGGCGATGAACGTGAGCGCACTGAGATGGATCTCGCGGCCCTCTACCAAAACTCCGCCTGAAACCATGATGATTTGGATCGGAAAAAACGCAACTTCTCCAACAAGTCGCTAAGACACCTGCCCCACGGTGGGCGCCAACTGTCGTGGTTCTAAGTCTGACAGTAGTGTAGGAGGGTAGTAGTGGAGAGGCAAGATCCTAGCTATGGAGTAGCTGTAAGCACACAAGGTTTACGAGTTCAGGCCCTTCTCAGAGGAAGTAACAGCCCTACGTCTCGGAGCCCGGAGGCGGTCAACTGGATTATGCGTGTATGAATTACAGGGGTGCGAACCCCTTGCACTGAGGAGGGGGGGTGGCTTATATAGAGTTCGCCAGACCCCTCCGGCCCTCAGTTATGCAGGGTTTAAAGTACATTAAGGTCGGCGTTACTGGTAACGCCACTAATAAAGTGTTATAATGACCATGAAGGCTACTTAATGCCCGACCGTTAGCGTGCGGAGCGTCTTTAGATCTCCTGGCCGTCGAGTGGGCGGGTCTTGGTCGAGTGGTAGGCTTCATGGTCGAGTGTCTTCGAGTTCGTCGAGTGGATCACCTCCAAGTCGATTGAAAGGTGATTTCTTCTAGGGATGTCCTTGGGGAGAGTAGCTTGGACAGGTCCATGACCCTACCCTAGGTACATAGCTTCATCAACAACAACAATGCCGAGCGGAAGGGAACCACCTCCACCGCCGTCGTGCGAGAAGTCGTGCCTCCGGCACTGTCGCGGTAGCCGACCGGACACGGCAGCGGGGCATACCAGGCCACCCCTGGCCCGGCCAGGCCCGAAACGGGCCCGCTAAGCCCCGCCGGCCATGCTGCAGCAAGCTGGCATCGGTGCCGCCAGCCCCCGTCGTGCAACGCCTCTCCCCTGCATCCCGGGAATCACGCCGCCAACCAGCCCCGCCGCCGGCCCGCCCAGGCCCAGATGGGCCCCGTAGGGCCGAGATCTGGGCCGAGCGCCGCCGCCAGGACGAGCCACAACGCCACCCCGCCGCCAACGACGGCGCCGCCGCCCAGCCGCCCGCCTGCTCTGCGACAAGGAACCCCGCCGCCAGCTGGACCGCCGCCGCCTAGGAGCACCCCTCGGTGCAACTCCGCCCCGCGCCGGAGCCACCGGGAGGGGAAGGGCAGGAAGGCCGCCGCCACCAGCGACCCCGGGGCCAGGCCGGCCGCGGGCGCCAGCGACAGTGGCGGGGAGGAAGGGGAGAGGGAGGCTGGAGGCGGGAGAGAGAGGTGCGCGGCCGGCCGCCCGCGGGGGGGCGACGCGAGAGCGAGAGCGAGGAGGGGATGGGGTGGGGAACCAATCACGTAAGATCCAGTTAGTAATTACTACTACTCATTTTTATCACTATTCTTCTCTCCTCCAGTCAAGTGTTTCCTTCTACAGTTTGAACCTCTATTATCACGGGCAATTTTCCTATGATAGCTAACATCAGCTTACTGTGGTTTATTCGGTCCATGTAGAGCTGACATTGCACGGCAACACTTCCAACAATTTTGTTTGCTTACAAAAATTATGTAAAACTAAAATAATAGATCTTTCTTTTGCTGAAATAGGTTTGGATGAACGGTGTGGTATACATATGTTAAGTTTAGCATTGTGCAATGCTTCTGGTTGACAGTGCTACAGATTTGCTTAGTGGACAGGAATAGCTGGTCAGCCTTCTGTAACTTAATTATGTTTCTATTACACTGCAGCATAATTTTTTTTACATGGAGCTGATTGTTATTTCTTCTTTTTCGTCAAGATTTTTTGCATGAAGCTGACTACTATTTCTTATTTTTCTTCAGTAGTTAAGGGCGTGTTTCAGAGGGGAGCATACATATTACCTTGATTGAGTTGAGTTTAGTATGCTGTATTAGCGTTATAAGCTACCAGCAGCAAGGAAGGAGAGTCATGTACTCATTTCTGATAAGGTAGTCTGCTCATGCAGATCATTTGGTTGATCATTTTTCCATCAAAGTGTTACTAAACTCTACCAAGTTCTATAATGACACGGGATTAGCTTGTAACAAGATAAGTGTACTGAGTAATAAGCTTCGATTCTTGGTCATTTTTATTCTACATAGAATATACTCCCTCTGTAAAGAAATATAAGACCGTTTAGATATGAACATAATTACTGCTTTTCGTCGTGTGCAATGTACATCCATGTTGGCTGACAAGCTATCTTGATAACATCGTTAAATCTCGTGGGTGGAATAAGAAGAAGAAATATATATCCTGGGTGCATGCATCATATGAGTCGATGGTAGCTAATGTTATACCATGAAATGGCTTCAGAATGGACCATGTCATTGGCACTAGGCTAAGTGCCACCAGAGAGGGTGAGAGAACAAGAAGATATACATGAGGAATCTTAACGCATATATTAGATATGGTCACACGATTGATGTTGAACGACTAAATTATGTGTGACTCATTGTCATGCACTTTTTTCCTAGATTAAGTACGCCCCGTTGCAACGCACGGGCCTTTTTCCTAGTTTAAAACTATGATTCGATCTGATGAATTCTCCCGAAAAGGGAAATCGGCAGTGCAGTTAATTCAGTGTGACAGTTGCAGGGATGACATTCAGGGCTGGAGACGGCATGAGATGCAGAGCTTCCTTGCGCTACTCTCTCTGCAACGCCATCTACAAGAGCTCCCACTTGCTTTGCTGGATCATTTCGACTTTATAAATTAGGGGTTCGTAGATGTACTTTTTCAGTGTGTGCACTATGATAGATCCAGCGGCACCGGATAGCTTTCGAACATTACTCTCTTTTTTTGTTTTATCTGAAATATTAATTCATGGACTTAAACTCATTTGCCTTCTTCCTGATCCACGAACAGGCAAAGTGGTATGTAGCTGCTGTGGAGCAGCCAGGCAAGTGCTTTCGCTGTTTGTTCTTCATCTCTACTCCCCAGAGATAATTTTTCTTTTAATGTCATGCTTAATTCAGAAGTGGTATTCTGTCTACCTTCGGCACCTTATCTTCCTGTAAGTGAGTACAATACATTTGACGTGTCAATGTCTTGTTCTATCTATCAACGTGTGTATGTATCTACAAAGAGAGCTGAATGGTGGTGTTTCTAACTCTCATGAATCTTTTCTTTTGTACATTAAAATTGTTGTCTGATGGTGTGTGATCATGTAAAGTATTTCATGGTCATGATTGGTGAAGTTCACCTTAATTACTACCTGAAAGCACTATATTTATCTTGCTGGCATGCACTGTTAAATTACGTCTTGTATCGGGCCTCTAGCTACGTTTTAGTAGTTGGTTCGGACTCTTTCTAGTTTCCTTGTTCGTCCAAATCTTGTAATACTGAACCGACTCTGTATCGTGGGATCTTCCCATCTACTCCCTCCGTTCCGAATTACTTGTCTTGGATTTGTCTAAATACGGATGTATCTTGACTCATTTTAGTGCTAGATACCTCTGTATCTAGACAACTCTACGACAAGTATTTCGGAACGGAGGGAGTATATAAGATGAAGCCGTCAGCCTCGTTAGGCAAGACGTTCGATCCAAACTTTCATGGTAATCAGAGCGAGGCTCTTCCATCGCATCTAGCAAACACCCCGATACACCAAAACCTCCACCCAGCCATGGCGTCTTCTTCCTCCACCGCTGTGCTTTCCACCTAGGTTACAGAAAAACTTACCCGACAGAATTATATCCTCTGGCGCGTGCAGATCCTTCCGCAGGTTCGCAGCGCCGGCCTCTGGTCTCCTCGATGGATCAGATGCCGAGCCACCCAAGGTTCTCGCCTCCAAGGACAAGGACGGCAAGGACATCACCACGCCAAACCCCGAGCACGCGATCTGGGTTCGCCAAGACCAGCTCGTGCTTGGGTATCTTCTCAATGATCTGACAAACGAGGTACTAATCCAAGTGGTGTCGATCCCCACGACGCATGGCCTCTGGACCTACCTCGCCAACATGTTCTTGTCTACATCACGCAGCAAGATAAATAATCTTCGGGTCGCCCTCACCAATGCGCAGAAGGGAAACCAGAACGTGGCAACTTACTTTGCCCATATGAGGTCGCTGGCTGATGAGCTAGCGGCTGCTGGCAGTCCTCTCGGTGACGAAGAGCTGATGTCTCACATCCTCTCCGGGCTGGATATGGAGTACCAGCCGCTGATTTCCGCCCTTGACGTCCGCACCGAGCTCGTCTCCCTCGACACCCTCTTTGCCCTCATGTCCAACTTCGATCAGAGGGTGGAGCTGTTCCAGGGCACCGCCGGCAATTTCAAGTCCTCAGCTAATGCTGCTTCACGTGGTGGTCGTGGTCCCAAGGGCAACCGTGGCCAACCGCGCAACAACTATGGTGGACAACGCGGCGGCGGCAACAACTACAATCAGCACGGTGGCGGCTACCAGCAAGGAGCAGGTGGTGGCTACAACAACCAGCAAGGAGGCAGCTCTGGCTATGGTGGCTACAACGGTGGTGGTGGTAACAACTGCTCCGGCAATGGTCGTCCCTTCTACTCCAACAATAGGGGCCGCCAAGGAGGACAATCTGGTAACAACAATACATCGCGTGGGCATGAATTTGATGAGTTTGGGCCCTGCCAAATATGCAAGAAAACTAATCATATTGCCAAGGATTGCAACTGGCGCTATGCCGAGGACAACAATTATCAAAGAAAACGAGTTGCTACAGCTGCAGATGGCTCTTATGGAGTCGATACAAATTGGTATGTTGACAGCGGTGCTACAGATCACATCACTAGCGAGCTAGAAAAAGTGACTATGCATGAGAAATACCACGGCCATGATCAAGTCCACACCGCCAACGGGACAGGTATGCGGATAAGTCATATTGGTCATTCTATTATCAAAACCCCACACAAAGATATACATCTTAGAAATTTTTTGCATATACCTCGTGCCTCGAAGAACTTACTCTCTGTTCATCGCATTGCCCTTGATAACAAAGTATTTTTAGAATTTCATCCCTATTTCTTTTTGATTCGGGATCAGGTCACGAGGAAAATTCTTCATCGAGGTAGATGCATACAAGGAATATATCCGTTGATTCCCCGGTTTAGAAGCTCAAATAAACAAGCATATGGAATCATTAAACTTTCATCGGAGCGGTGGCATGCACGTTTAGGACATCCTTCATTTATTGTAGTTCAACAAGTTCTTAGAAATAATAAGCTCCCGTTTGTTGGTGAGCATAGTAGTGACACTATTTGTGATTCATGTCAGAGAGCTAAGTCTCATCAGTTGCCATATCCTATTTCCACTAGTATTTCTACTCAGCCATTGCAACTTATCTTTTCTGATGTGTGGGGTCCTGCCCCTACTTCTGTTGGTCGTCATACTTATTATGTTAGTTTCATTGATGATTATAGCAAATACACGTGGATCTATCTTCTCAAAAAACGGTCCGATGTATTTCAAGTTTTTCATAAATTTCAAGCACTTGTTGAACGCAAATTTGATCATAAAATTATTGCCGTCCAATCTGATTGGGGTGGCGAATATGAGAAGTTAAATTCCTTTTTCCAGCAAATTGGTATTTCTCATCATGTCTCATGCCCTCATGCTCATCAACAAAATGGTTCTGCCGAACGCAAGCATCGACACATTGTTGACATAGGTCTAGCCCTTCTAGCCGGTGCTTCCATGCCGTTAAAATTTTGGGATGAAGCTTTCCTCACTGTTGTTCATCTTATCAACATGCTCCCTAGTCGTGTTATCCAGAATGAAACACCATTAGAAAGACTTTTTCATGTCAAACCAGATTATACACCCCTTCGTATTTTCGGATGTGCATGTTGGCCTAATCTTCGTCCATACAATAATTGAAAACTCATGTTTCGTTCCAAACAGTGCGTTTTTTTTCGGTTATAGTGCCCAACACAAGGGAGTTAAGTGTCTTGATGTTCCTACCGGACGTGCCTATATTTCTCGTGATGTTGTCTTTGACGAGACAGTTTTTCCTTTTGAACACCTTCATCCTAATGCTGGTGCTCTTCTTCGCAAAGAAATATTGCTTCTTCCATCTCACTTAACCGGCATTGGTCAAGGGGGTGATGATAATTTGAATGATCAATTGACTAACTCTGCTGACTCTGGTTATGAGTTGCATGATGTTGCAGATACTACAGGAACATATACCACATATGCAGAAAGAAACGGTGCAGAAAATGGTTCAAATCTGGTCCAAAATCAGCATTATCGCATGTGTGTTCCACCAGGGAATAGGACTGGCGCAGAATCCATCTCGGGATTTCAGCAGCAGCAGGAAGAAGAATCTTCCTTGCGAGCAGAAACCAATCTCGAGCAGACCGCCAGCGCTGGACCGCGCCAATCTCCATCTGACACGCGGCGTCACGGCCTCCCTCAGGTCGTCTCGCGCTTCACGGACGAACCGCGGGTGTACACTCAGCGGGCTGCCATTCCCTCAGCCCGTTCAGGGCCCATCTTGGAGCCCATGATAGGTCCTGTCGGGTCCAGTGGATGCGCTGCGCCAGATGCGGGATCGTTGGCTCGTCACGAGGAGCCGGGATCTTCTATGCATATTCTGCAGCAATATGTTACAGCCTTGGCCACAGAAGATCCATGCCTGTCTCCGTCGTCTAGCGAGATTCCCTCGGGATCGGGCGCTGCAGGGGACATCGAAGGATCGGTGGAGCTGCCCCGATCAGCTGTGCATGCTCCAGGATCTTCTATGCCAGCTATTTCTGTTGCTCCTTCTGAACTAGCACGTACACGGCTACAAAAGGGAGTGATCAAACCCGTAAATTACAAGCATATTACTAAATTTGGCTTAGCATGTTCAACAGGAGAACCAGTTAATCTTGAGGAAGCATTTGGTGACACGTGGTGGAAAAAGGCTATGAAGGAGGAATATTTGGCACTTCAGAAAAATAAAACATGGCATTTGGTACCCCCACAGAGAGGTAAAAATTTGATCGACTGCAAGTGGGTTTACAGGATTAAGAAGAAGTCGGATGGAACTATAGACCGTTATAAGGCCAGACTCGTTGCTAAAGGTTTCAAACAAAGATATGGCATCGATTATGAGGACACATTTAGTCCAGTTGTTAAAGCTGCTACCATCCGTCTTGTCCTATCTATTGATGTGTCCAGGGGCTGGAGTCTGAGACAGCTAGATGTGCAGAATGCATTTCTTCATGGTGTTCTGGAAGAGGAAGTGTATATGAAACAACCACCTGGATTGAGGACAGAAATGCACCTTTTCATGTGTGCAAACTTGACAAAGCACTGTATGGTCTGAAGCAAGCTCCGAGGGCTTGGTATTCTTGGTTGAGTTTAAAGCTACAAAAACTTGGTTTTGCTCCTTCCAAGTCTGATACTTCCTTGTTTATTTATAATAAGTCAAATACATCTATATTTGTGCTTATATATGTTGATGATATCATTGTTACAAGCTTATCAAATGAGGCAGTGACAGGGCTGCTAAAAGATCTAAACTCAGAATTTGCTCTCAAGGATTTAGGAGACTTGCACTTCTTCCTTGGCATTGAAGTGAAGAAAACTAGAGAAGGTCTTCATCTTTCTCAGGAAAAATATGCAACTGATCTTCTGACTAGAGTTGGCATGCAAGCTTGCAAACCATCACCAACACCTTTGTCCAGTACAGAACAGTTGTCACTTGCAGAAGGAGAGCTCTTGAATCAAGAGGATAGCATCAGATACAGAAGTATAGTAGGTGCCCTTCAGTACTTGACTCTTACAAGTCCTGATATTTCCTTTGTTGTGAATAAAGTGTGTCAGTTTCTTCATGCACCTACTACAGCTCATTGTACAGCTGCAAAGCGTATCTTAAGATATGTGAAAAATGCTCCAGACATTGGCCTAACGTTCAACAAGTCATCTTCCACACTTTTCAGTGCTTTTTCTGATTCAGACTGGGCAGGTTGTCCAGATGATAGAAGGTCAACCGGAGGATTTGCAATATTTTATGGGCCAAATTTGATCTCCTGGTGTGCAAAGAAACAAGCTACTGTCTCAAGGTCAAGTACAGAAGCAGAGTATAAGGCTTTGGCTAATGCTACAGCGGAAATTATTTGGGTGCAGTCTATGCTTAAGGAACTTGGTGTAAGGCAAACTCAGTCTCCATGTCTATGGTGTGACAATCTTGGTGCCACATATCTTTCTGCAAATCCAGTCTTCCATGCAAGAACAAAACACATTGAGATAGACTTTCATTTCGTCAGAGAAAGAGTTGCCAACAAACAGCTGGAGATAAGATTTGTACATTCAAGGGATCAGATTGCAGATGGTCTTACAAAAGCTTTGCCTACTAGAAGTTTTGAGTCATTCAAGCGTAAGCTCAACTTGTCAAGGTTGTGATTAAGGGAGGATGTTAAATTACGTCTTGTATCAGGACTCTAGCTACGTTTTAGTAGTTGGTTCGGACTCTTTCTAGTTTCCTTGTTCGTCCAGATCTTGTAATACTGAACCGACTCTGTATTGTGGGATCTTCCCATCTATATAACATGAATCCGTCAGCCTCGTTAGGCAAGACGTTCGATCCAAACTTTCATGCATGAGTTGTATTTCAGGCAGAGTGGACCTCTATGTTGGGATTGCCTCTAGAAAATCATGGGAAAATGAAAAATATTACATCGATAGTACTCTATCTTGATCTCTTAGTGTTTTCTATAAAAAAGATCTTAATTAGTGTCAAATTTTGCTGAGTGATCTGGTGTAAACAAACATTGCTAAATGAATAGGCATATTAATTTGTTCCACGTCTTGCTTCAGTTCTGAGGTTGAGCAAAATGCCTTGGCTGAGCGGACAACTGTAATGTACATATACATAGTATCTGTATCCTCAGCCCATTTGATAACCTAAGATAAATTTCTGAATCGAAAGAAAATACAAATCACGAGGCCTATGTGTGCTTCACTTTCCTTCAAAAACACTGATTATTATAGAGTCATTATAATAATTACTTACCTTCATTTTCCCCTTGGTTTATAGACTATCTACAGACTACAGTACTACTTACATCTTACATGTTCATCGTGTTATTCCGTAGAAAAGGGATGAAGAAGATGCATCCTGCCCTCATTTTATTTCAGCAAGCTTGTCAGTTACAGGTATAACTAGCACGGTGGTCTTCAAAATACTTGCAAATTTAAAATTTGGCATGGAATTATTTTTTAGTACCTCCACCTGTAGATATCAGCATGTTTGAGCTCACTGGCATCTAAGACCGCAATTATCTAACTTTCCATTTATCCTTTGCAGGTGTAGCCCTTTCAGGGTCTTGTATGCATCGGCACGGGTGTTTTCTCGAGAAAAAGCAAGTAGGGCCTGACTGAGTTGATTTTTACACAGGTGTGCAAAATGGCTACTTTCAGTTTCTACAACTGCTTTAGTAGTTTCTCTTCAAGTTAGATACAAGGAAATTCACATATCAACTTGTTTAAGTCTTAACACACTGCTTTCACGGACACAACACATATTATGCTGGCTGTTTAACTTTTCAACTCCTCTTTAGATTTTAAATTTGAAGGTGTCCAGTCAATACTTTTATATGTCAAGGAATCATTGGGCTTATATGGCCTTTGCCTCCAAATGAACAAGATTGTAATTTGTAAGAAGCTGCCCAAGGATATTATTGGAAATTTATTTAGGCTGAGATTCGTTCTTGGATATAAGTTGCTTCTTTTACTTGTAAAACAAATGCTGTGATTAGTACTTTTTCTCCAAAACCTTGATAAAAGAGTCGTTAACTAAAGTTGTATTCCTATATTAGTCGCCTTTCACAGTGATATGCTGCTCCTTCCATAGTTTACAGTGTTTACTACCGTTTGGAGTAAAGAAAGTCACAAAAACATGGGTGCTAGTGCTACTGATGTTTCTGTGTGCCAATCATAGTTGCGAAGTTATAACATTATCCTGATGCACTGTACTACGTTTCTTGCAGATTCTGATGCATGGCAACAAAAAGGATTGACGTTTTGATCAACCTGGCGAATAGGAAGGAAGATAAGAGTTGCGAATAGCAAGGATATTTCAATATGGATCGAGTTGATCTTACGTGTACTGTCAATGTTACAGCTCTTGCCTGTTCATGCCTCACACGAACCCTGTTCTTAAAAAGGAAAAAAATAGTACATCCCAGCTCATCCAGCGCGTGAGCCACTGAGAATCAAAATCCCCACCTGAATGCAATACAGTATGACGCATAAGCGCTGTGTTATCTCAACAAGGGAGGAATCTTACGCTACAGCAATATTCTAAGACCATGTGTATATAGCAAAATGGTATCGCTGGTATTCCTAGAACCACAGCTAGTGCGGTTGTGTCATAGTTGCTCCAAAATCGATCATACAGTCAGTACCAAGACAAGATTTTCTCCCTCAACAGCATATTTCAAGTAGCATACTTCGCCTTCATCATTCACTTCTTAACCCACGGACCTCCAACGAACCTCGGGTTCGCGTTGCGGTTCCTCTTCCCTTCCAGGATGAGGTCCTGACTTGTATGCGAAACAGCATCTTCCCCATCTTCAGAGTCTGTATTAGATGAATCACTGCCACTGGTTCCAGCCCCTGCATCAGATCCTCTCGGTCCCTGGTCTTCATCTTGGTTTCCTCTAGGCCTCACCAACTGAATCTCTGGCATGTACACAACTTGTGCTGCCGGTGCTGGTTGGCAACATACCATCCAAGCCAAGAACCCACCGAACACAGCGGCCAGTATCCAGGCAACATAACCTGACACCTTGGCGGTCTTGCAACCGTCTGTCTTGGGTGTCATCTGAGGCGATGTGCACTCAGCTGTTTCCTTCTCATCGTATGACCGATCGCATGGGTTGTCGAGAGCCTTGTTTAAGTAGATTGACGCGCCACATCTGGCCAGCAGCTGCGCCATGTTGCTGATGTTGAAAAGCGGCGACATCCCAAAGGCAGCCTCCTCCTTGACCAAGCAGTAGCAGGAGGGCCTTCCAACAGTGCCGACAGCGACCGCGCAGCAAGCCTCAATTGGCATTGGAGCGTTGACAGGCTCGCGGCAATTGATTACCAGTTCTCTTGCCACTTCCTTTGGAGTGCAGCCAATCACAGAATCTGCAAGCAAATTTCAATCAGTGACAAGATATGCATCCACACTTGTAAATAGCATCAAAGGGACGAGAATTAATGTTGGCAGGTCTAGCTAAGAGTCTGAACAGACTTCTTGAAGCAACTGAATATATAAAAAAAAAACTAGTAGTTGATTGTGGAGATAAAGCAGTTCAGGCGTTCGCTCTGCGGTACTAGGATGTTGCTCGGAAAATAAAACTAGTACAAGTAGATGAAATACGAGAGAAATCTGTTGAGGAACCAACACAGCCTATAACTTGACAGAGTTAGTAAATCAGTATGGTGAAGAAGAATCTACTCAACAATGAACTACAACTGATTTCAGAAGACACGCAAGGCGACAAACACATGCATCCATGTGCGATATGGCCGCCGTATGAACTAGACCAATGCTGTACAAATAGAATGGCATGTAACAAAAAAATTCTTGAGAAAATCGATCTAATCTTAAACACACATCACAAACATTGCCCGGAATGTATAGCTAACATTCCCACACTTGCTGCAATGCAAACTAACATGAGAAACTCAGGTCCTAGTGGAGTTCCCAAATATCACAAGTTCACAACACTGCAGAAATCTCCATCCACAGGCAGCTGTAAATATCAAACAGGAGGAATGATAATGTGTGATGCACCAAATGTAGGATCCTACACGTCAGGTGTGTGCTGTCTTCATTACAATTGTTTTGAAGTTAGATATGCATAGAGTTGAGTGCAACTATTATACATGTTATCCTGCCAAGTGTATACATGTGTGCACGTTCTATTCCAACTCAATTAAAACTTTCAGAAGCCCGGGAGCGCTGGCGGATTACTCAGATCATGATTGACTAAGCGCAATGAAAATTAGCCATAGTTGGGGGCTGTAGTTCAGTTAGGAGAATTGAGCTTATACTGGGTGTCAGTGGGTGTGCAGGGCACTCGTTGGTCACAGCGAGATGACACTCCTGTGATGATCTCCTAGCTTGTACAAAAGTACGGAATGTCTTAAGCATATACAGAAAGGTTGGTGGAAACGAAAGACGTACCAATATGAACTGTGGAGTCTTTTGGTCTGCTTGAGGAAGTGGTGGCCGAGGCAAGTGAGGAGCGTCTCAGATGCTCAGCGGATGTTGGAGAGGAAAGAATACTCACTCTTCCTGCAGAGACAGTGGTGATAAGCAGGCCAAAGACGACCACCGTCGCCATCTTCCTCGCTGCTCCCATCATCTTCTCTCTGGCATATAGCATCAAAGGAGCATTCAAACAAACAGCAGTAGTAGATGAAAACAACTAGATAAAACAGTTAGGCAAATAATCAACAGAGCACAGATTCAGGCATTCCATCAAGCAATACATCAGGCAGGTTTTAGAACTTTTTTTTGAGGAAAAAATGCGGCAGGTGTACAAGCTAGCCGCGGGTGCCATCCGCATGGAGGAAGCAGAAATTGTCCACAATTAAACTGGGAACCAAAGGCCTCAACAATCAACGCATTGTCCACAACGCACACACACACAGTTGTAGCTCGCTGCTGGTAGACAATGTCCTGGATGACCACACGTTCAGTTCAGCAAAATGCAGTCATGTTCAGGCGTGGGGAAACCAGAGTGACACACATACCAAACGAGCAGATGAACTTAACTTGATTCAGACTAAGCAGACATAAAGGCACACAACAGCAGGGCAGCCAACCTCAAGGACTCGACAGAGTTGACCCAGAACCTTAACACGCTACCGCGGACACTACAGACAGCACGGAGGCCTGGAACTGAAGCAGCACTGCAGCAGAACAACCACAACAGGCATGCACACACCGATACAGCGAGACAGACAGAGGCAGGATCCAGGGCCATATCCAGCAGCAATCGCTCATTCAACATGTAAAAAGCATCGATTCATCTAACCGAACCGTAATCCATGGAAAACAGACCCAAAATCGGTCATCCATCTGCCAGCCGCGCTCCGGTTGGCGGGCGCACGCGCGTCGCGGCCGAGGGAGGGGGAGGAGAGGACGATGCACTTACCCACTCGGGCGGGGCGGCGGAGGAGGAGCGGGTGGTGAGCGAAGCGCACGTCGTCGACCTCTTCAACGTCGCCGGAGCGGAGGACGGAATGGGTGCATCCGCGGCTGCCTGCCTGCCTGCGCGCGCCCGAGATGTTAGCGAGCGAGGAGGGAGGGAGGGGGAAGCGGGGGAAGAGCACGAGCGGTACGGGACTGACCTCCGACGCAGCAGCCGCCGCCGATGCTCGCTGGCGGCAGGAGTCGCGCCGCGCCCGTGGGTCTTCCTTCCTCCGCGGCTCCGCGACGCGAAGCAAGCGGAAGGAGAAAGCGGTGCAGTGTTGGGGCTCGGGGTTAGATGTGAAGTGAAGGGGCCGTGGATTGCGGGCTTTGAACGAAGGCCCAGTTCGGGAGCTTACTTGAGGAGGAGGTAAGAAGGAAAGAAGATTTTTCTTTTTTCTTTTTAAGCAATAGAGAAGGTGGGTGCGATAAGGAGATGGGAAGGTCGAAAAGCTATTTGACTCCTGAGCTCTAGTAGTGACCCCGTTGTAAAAAAATAGGAACCACATTGTACAAGTTTTCAAAGAACTCTGTGGATGGATTCAATGATGCATGCTACAAATATGAAATATCACGATGTGAAATTCTAAGAAGACAAGATTTGTATATTTTGAAGACTTGAAAGTGTGTATATTCAAATCCACACGTCTGTCATTTTTGTGTAGCTTCGAATATAAAGTATTTCAAATTGATATTTTGCGTGTTTGTGGGATACGTCGGTGACAGCATGCAAGAATTCTTTTCCACATTTCTAAAAACTTGAAAATGTGATTTTTAAAAAATCAAATAGAGAGACCACTAAAGCTCACGAGTTAGAAATATCCACTATGGGAAGCAAGATTTTACTTTCTCATCACTCATTCAGTACGTTGGCTGGGTTATATCATCTACACATTGTGACCGGGGCAACACACACACACACAAACACAAACACACACACACACACACACACACACACACACACACAAACACACACACACACACATGTAAACACCTTCCTATCACTTACACGCGGGTCCCACTCTCCTTCCTTCTAGTTCGCGAGAACATCATCAATTGTAGGCACAAGTGTGATATCCTCTCCTCCTTGAAACGATTATCCCTACCGGAATGGCGCCAATAAAAAAGCGATAGTGTAGCACTTCGTAGTCCTCCCACATCGTGGAATCATGTGGTAGAGACCACAATTGTACCCGGATCTGCACCATCGCGTCGTTACCCTTTTTTTTTGGCAGCCGTCCAGTATAAGCGGGGAATAGAGGCACCGTTGTAAGGCTATCGGGTTGCTGCAGCTCAAAGAAGACCCGTCTATAGCTTCGCGGTGAACGACTTGATCTGCGACACATGGAAGATCGGTCCACATGCCAGTCTGGTGGCAACTCCAACATGTAAGCGATTACATTGACATTACATTGACATTACATTGACACGCTCTACAATCTTGAAAGGTCCAAAGAACTTGAAGGAGATCTTTAGGCGTGTACGTTTGACTACATTGGACTGGGCATGCATTTTGAGCTTGAGGACCATCTCACGCGCACACACACAAGTTGGCACTTTGTGCGACTGTGATCAGGAAAGCGCATGGAGCCCCATGCGTGGTTTTGATAATTAATGATATTTTTATGAACTAGTGTTTTTATTGATTTATATCTAAAGGATGTTTTCATAGGCAATACTTGAGGACCATGTATTGGTTTCAAGGTTGAAACAGAAGAAAGTGTAGAAGATGGAGTTCTTATGAGGAACTCAAAATGAAAGCATGCTCTAGCTTATATGTTAAGCTATGAAGGATCAAGATGTTGAGAAGTTTATTACAAAAAAATAATCATGTGGATCTAAGTCAAGGTCATCATGTGATACCTGTGTGGCCCTCGGACATCACCTCCTCAAGTCCAATTATGCCACCGACTACTTCGATGATGTCCATTGGCCCCATGAAGAGAGCCCAAGCTAAAGCTCTACGAGCCGAGGTGACTCTATTCCTGAACACATGTGACTTTTCACCATGTATGAATGGTTTGTTAACTCAAGTGGATACATACTCAGGTATCCACAAGAACCACTACAGGTGACGGCAGAGGCGAAACTGAGGGAGGAGAAGATAAGCCCAAATAAAAAGGATGGAAGAGTCACTATAGGCATCGCAAACAAGCCGCGAACAAAGCACGGACTATACGCACGACCTCCATTTTGCTAGTGGAAAAACATGGACATGTCTGTGCCACCTCCAATATGCGCGCAGACAAACCGGAAACCGCAAACTGTCTGCAGTCATGCCTGAGGACTTTCCCACTTACCCCCTTTTAGGTTCCACCTATGTGTGAATATGGGCAAAGCCCTTGTACCTTACTGTTGAGGAACGTTGCAGAAAATAAAAAAAATTCTACGCTTCACCAAGATCAATCTATGGAGTTATCTAGCAACGAGAGAGATGAGTGCATCTACATACCCTTGTAGATCGCGAGCGGAAGCGTTCAAGAGAACGGGGTTGAGGGAGTCGTACTCGTCGTGATCCAAATCACCGATGATCCTAGCGCCGAACGGACGGCACCTCCGCGTTCAACACACGTACGATTGGGGAAGACATCTCCTCCTTCTTGATCCAGCAAGGGGGAGGGAGAAGTTGATGGAGATCCAGCAGCACGACGGCGTGGTGGTGGAAGCAGCGGTGATCTCGGCAGGGCTTCGCCAAGCTCAGCGAGAGGGAGAGGTGTCACGGGAGGGAGAGGGAGGTGCCAGGGGCTAGGGTGCGCAGCCCTCCCTCCCCCCTCTTTATATAGGGGTCCAGGAGGGGCGCCGGTGAAGGAAATATGCCCTAGAGGCAATAATAAAGTTATTATTTATTTCCTTATATCATGATAAATGTTTATTATTCATGCTAGAATTGTATTAACCGGAAACATGATACATGTGTGAATACATAGACAAACAGAGTGTCACTAGTATGCCTGTACTAGACTAGCTCGCTGATTAAAGATGGTTATGTTCCCTAGCCATAGACAAAGAGTTGCCATTTGATTAACAAGATCACATCATTAGGAGAATGATGTGATTGACTTGACCCATTCCGTTAGCTTAGCACTTGATCGTTTAGTTTGTTGCTATTGCTTTTTTCATGACTTATACATGTTCCTATGACTATGAGATTATGCAACTCCCGTTTGCCGGAGGAACACTTTGTGTGCTACCAAACGTCACAACGTAACTGGGTGATTATAAAAGAACTCTACAGGTGTCTCCAAAGGTACATGTTGGGTTGGCGTATTTCGAGATTAGGATTTGTCACTCCGATTGTTGGAGAGGTATCTCTGGGCCCTCTCGGTAATGCACATCACATAAGCCTTGCAAGCATTGCAACTAATGAGTTAGTTGCGAGATGATGTATTATGGAATGAGTAAAGAGATTTGCCGGTAACGAGATTGAACTAGGTATTGAGATACCGACGATCGAATCTCGGGCAAGTAACATACCGATGACAAAGGGAACAACGTATGTTGTTATGCGGTCTGACCAATAAAGATCTTCGTAGAATATGTGGGAGCCAATATGAGCATCTAGGTTCCGCTATTGGTTATTGACCGGAGACGTGTCTCGGTCATGTCTACATAGTTCTCGAACCCGTAGGGTCCGCACGCTTAAAGTTTCGATGACATTTATATTATGAGTTTATGAGTTTTGATGTACCGAAGGAGTTCGGAGTCCCGGATGAGATTGGGGACAAGGCAAGGAGTCTCGAAATGGTCGAGACGTAAAGATCGATATATTGGACGACTATATTCGGACATCGGAAAGGTTCCGAGTGATTCGGGTATTTTCGGGGGTACCGAAGAGTTACGGGAATACGAGGAAGAAGTAATGGGCCTCATGGGCCAAGTGGTGGAAGAGAGGAGGCAGGGCGCGCAGCCCCCCTAGCCCAAACCGAATTGGACTAGGGGGTCGGCCCCCCTTTCCTCCTTTTCCTCCCTCTCCTTCCTTCTCCTTCTCCTTCCCTTCCTTCCCCTCTCCTACTTGGACTAGGAAAGAGGGGGGAATCCTACTTGGAGTAGGATTGCCCCCCTTGGGTGCGCCTCCTCCCCTTGGCCGCGTCTCCCCCCTTGCTCCTTTATATACGGGGGCAGAGGGGCACCTCTAGACACACAAGTTGATCAAGTTGATCGTCTCTTAGCCGTGTGCGGTGCCCCCCTCCACCATAGTCCACCTCGATAATACTGTAGCGGTGCTTAGGCGAAGCCCTGCGTCGGTAGAACATCATCATTGTCATCACGCCGTCGTGCTGACGAAACTCTCCCTCAACACTCGGCTGGATCAGAGTTCGAGGGACATCATCGGGCTGAACGTGTGTAGAACTCGGAGGTGCCGTACGTTCGGTACTTGGATCGGTCGGATCGTGAAGACGTACGACTACATCAACCGCGTTGTCATAACGCTTCCGCTTTCAGTCTATGAGGGTACGTGGACAACACTCTCCCGTCTCGTTGCTATGCATCACCATGATCTTGCGTGTGCGTAGGAAATTTTTGAAATTACTACGTTCCCCAACAGTGGCATCCGAGCCTAGGTTTTATGTGTTGATGTTATATGCACGAGTAGAACACAAGTGAGGTGTGGGTGATATAAGTCATACTGCTTACCAGCATGTCATACTTTGGTTCGGCGATATTGTTGGATGAAGCGGCCCGGACCGACATTACGCGTACGCTTACGCGAGACTGGTTCTACCGACGTGCTTTGCAGACAGGTGGCTGGCGGGTGTCAGTTTCTCCAACTTTAGTTGAACCAAGTGTGGCTACGCCCGGTCCTTGCGAAGGTTAAAACAACACCAACTTGACAAACTATCATTGTGGTTTTGATGCGTAGGTAAGATTGGTTCTTGCTTAAGCCCGTGGCAGCCACGTAAAACTTGCAACAAACAAAGTAGAGGACGTTTAACTTGTTTTTGCAGGGTATGTTGTGATGTGATATGGTCAAGACATGATGCTAAATTTTATTGTATGAGATGATCATGTTTTGTAACCGAGTTATCGGCAACTGGCAGGAGCCATATGGTTGTTGCTTTATTGTATGCAATGCAATCACCCTGTAATGCTTTACTTTATCACTAAGCGGTAGCGATAGTCGTAGAAGCATAAGATTGGCGAGACGACAACGATGCTACGATGGAGATCAAGGTGTCGCGTCGGTGACGATGGTGATCATGACGGTGCTTCGAAGATGGAGATCACAAGCACAAGATGATGATGGCCATATCATATCACTTATATTGATTGCATGTGATGTTTATCTTTTATGCATCTTATCTTGCTTTGATTGACGGTAGCATTATAAGATGATCCCTCACTAAATTATCATAGTAAAAGTGTTCTCCCTGAGTATGAACCGTTGTGAAAGTTCTTCGTGCTGAGACACCACGTGATGATCGGGTGTGATAGGCTCTACGTTCAAATACAATGGGTACAAAACAGTTGCACACGCAGAATACTCAGGTTTAACTTGACGAGCCTAGCATATAACAGATATGGCCTCGGAACAGGGAGACCGAAAGGTCGAGCGTGAATCATATAGTAGATATGATCAACATAGTGATGTTCACCATTGAAACTACTCCATCTCACGTGATGATCGGTTATGGTTTAGTTGATTTGGATCACGTGATCACTTAGAGGATTAGAGGGATGTCTATCTAAGTGGGAGTTCTTAAGTAATATGATTAAATTGAACTTAAATTTATCATGAACTTAATCCTGATAGTATTTTGCAAATTATGTTGTAGATCAATAGCTCGCGTTGTTGTTTCCCTATGTTTATTTTGATATGTTCCTAGAGAAAAACTATGTTGAAAGATGTTAGTAGCAATGATGCGGATTAGATCCGTGATCTAAGGTTTATCCTCATTGCTGCACAGAAGAATTATGTCCTTGTTGCACCGCTAGGTGACAGACCTATTGCAGGAGCAGATGCAGACGTTATGAACGTTTGGCTAGCTCAATATGATGACTACTTGATAGTTTAGTGCACCATGCTTAACGGCTTAGAATCGAGACTTCAAAGACGTTTTGAACGTCATGGACCATATGAGATGTTCCAGGAGTTGAAGTTAATATTTCAAGCAAATACCCGAGTTGAGAGATATGAAGTCTCCAACAAGTTCTATAGCTAAAAGATGGAGGAGAATCGCTCAAGCAACGAGCATGTGCTCAGATTGTTTGGGTACTACAATCGCTTGAATCAAGTGGGAGTTAATCTTCCAGATAAAATAGTGATTGACAGAATTTTCTAGTCACCATCACCAAGTTAGTAGAACTTCATGATGAACTATAATATGCAAGGGATAACAGAAATGATTCTCAAGCTCTTCGTGATGCTGAAATCGACGAAGGTAGAAATCAAGAAAAACATCAAGTGTTGATGGTTGACAAGACCACTATTTTCAAGAAAAGGGCAAAGGGAAGAAGGGGAACTTCAAGAAGAACGGCAAGCAAGTTGCTGCTCAAGTGAAGAAGCCCAAGTCTGGTCCTAAGCCTGAGACTAAGTGCTTCTACTGCAAAGGGACTGGTCACTGGAAGCGAAACTGCCCCAAGTATTTGGCGGATAAGAAGGATGGCAAAGTGAACAAAGGTATATTGGATATACATGTAATTGATATGTATTTTACTAGTGTTTATAGCAATCCCTCGGCATTTGATACTGGTTCAGTTGCTAAGAGTAGTAACTCGAAATGGGACTTGCAGAATAAACAGAAACTAGTAAAAGACGAGGTGACGATGTGTGTTGGAAGTAGTTCCAAGATTGATATGATCATCATCGCACACTCCCTATACTTTCGGGATTAGTGTTGAAACTAAATAAGTGTTATTTGGTGTTTGCGTTGAGCATGAATATGATTTGATCATGTTTGTTGCAATACGGTTATTCATTTAAATAAGAGAATAATTGTTGTTCTGTTTACATGAATAAAACCTTCTATGGTCATACACCCAATAAAATGGTTTGTTGGATCTCGATCGTAGTGATACACATATTCATAATATTGAAGCCAAAAAGATGCAAAGTTAATAATAATAGTGCAACTTATTTGTGGCACTGCCGTTTAGGTCATATTGGTGTAAAGCGCATGAAGAAACTCCATGCTAATGGATTTTTGGAATCACTTGATTATGAATCACTTGATGCTTGCGAACCATGCCTCATGGGCAAGATGACTAAGACTCCGCTCTTCGGAACAATGGAGCGAGCAACTGACTTATTGGAAATAATACATACTGATGTATGTGATCCAATGAGTGTTGAGGCTCGCGGCGGGTATCGTTATTTTCTGACCTTCACAGATGATTTGAGCAGATATGGGTATATCTACTTGATGAAACATAAAGTCTGAAACATTTGAAAAGTGCATATAATTTCAGAGTGAAGTAGAAAATCACCACAACAAGAAAATAAAGTTTCTACGATCTGATCGTGGAGGAGAATATTTGAGTTACGAGTTTGGTCTTCATTTGAAACAATGCGGAATAGTTTCGCAACTCATGCCACCTGGAACACCACAGCGTAATGGTGTGTCCGAATGTCATAACCGTACTTTATTAGGTATGGTGCAATCTATGATGTTTCTTACCGATCTACTACTATCGTTTTGGGGTTATGCATTAAAGACAGCTGCATTCACGTTAAAAAGGGCACCATCTAAGTCCGTTGAGACGAAACAATCTGAACTGTGGTTTCGCAAGAAACCAAAGTTGCCGTTTCTTAAAGTTTGGGGTTGTGATGCTTATATGAAAAAGTTTCATCCTGATAAGCTCAAACCCAAATCGGAGAAATGTGTCTTCATAGGATACCCAAAGGAGACTGTTGGGTACACCTTCTATCACAGATCCGAAGGCAAGACATTTGTTGCTAAGAATGGATCCTTTTTAGAGAAGGAGTTTCTCTCGAAAGAAGTGAGTGGGAGGAAAGTTGAACTTGATGAGGTAACTGTACCTGCTCCCTTATTGGAAAGTAGTACATCACAGAAACCGGTTTCTGTGACACCTACACCAATTAGTAAGGAAGCTAATGATGATGATCATGAAACTTCTGAACAAGTTACTACCGAATCTCGTAGGTAAACCAGAGTGAGATCCGCACCAGAGTGGTACGGTAATCCTGTTCTGGAAGTCATGCTACTAGATCATGATGAACCTGCGAACTATGAAGAAGCGATGGTGAGCCCAGATTCCGCAAAATGGCTTGAAGCCATGAAATCTGAGATGGGATCCATGTATGAGAACAAAGTGTGGATTTTGGTTGACTTGCCCAATGATCGGCAAACAATTGAGAATAAATGGATCTTCAAGAAGAAGACTGACGCTGACGGTAATGTTACTGTCTACAAAGCTCGACTTGTCGCAAAAGGTTTTCAACAAGTTCAAGGGATTGACTACGATGAGACCTTCTCACCCGTAGCGATGCTTAAGTCTGTCCGAATCATGTTAGCAATTGCCGCATTTTATGATTATGAAATTTGGCAGTTGGATGTCAAGACTGCATTCCTGAATGGATTTCTGGAAGAAGAGTTGTATATGATGCAACCGGAAGGTTTTGTCAATCCAAAGGGAGCTAACAAAGTATGCAAGCTCCAGCGATCCATTTATGGACTGGTTCAAGCATCTCGGAGTTGGAATATACGCTTTGATGAGTTGATCAAAGCATATAGTTTTATACAGACTTGCGATGAAGCCTGTATTTACAAGAAAGTGAGTGGGAGCACTACAGCATTTCTGATAAGAGTATGTGAATGACATATTGTTGATCGGAAATAATGTAGAATAATTCTGCAAATCATAAAGGGGTATTTGAAAGGAGTTTTTTGAAGAAGGACCTCGATGAAGCTGCTTACATATTGAGCATCAAGATCTATAGAGATAGATCAGGACGCTTGATAAGTTTTTTCAATGAGTACATACCTTGACAAGATTTTGAAGTAAGTTCAAAATGGAACAGTCAAAGAAAGAGTTTCTTGCCTGTGTTACAAGGTGTGAAATTGAGTAAGACTCAAAGCCCGACCACGGCAGAAGATAGAAACAGAATGAAAGTCATTCCCTATGCCTTAGCTATAGGTTCTATAAAGTATGCCATGTTGTGTACTAGATCTATTGTATACCCTACACTGAGTTAAGCAAGGGAGTACAATAGTGATTTAGGAGTAGATCAATGGAGAACGGTCAAAATTATCCTTACTGGGATAAGGATATGTTTCTCGATTACGGAGGTGATAAAAGGTTCGTCGTAAAGGGTTATGTCGATGCAAATTTTGACACTGATCCAGATGACTCTAAGTCTCAATCTGGATACATATTGAAAGTGGGAGCAATTAGTTAGAGTAGCTCTGTGCAGAGCATTGTAGACATAGAAAATTGCAAAATACATTACAGATCTGAATGTGACAGACCCGTTAACTAAAATTATCTCACAAGCAAAACATGATCACACCTTAGTACTCTTTGGGTGTTAATCACATAACGATGTGAACTAGATTACTGACTCTAGTAAATCCTTTGGGTGTTGATCACATATCGATGTGAACTATGGGTGTTAAACACATGGTGATGTGAACTATTGATGTTAAATCACATGGTGATGTGATCTAGATTATTGACTCTAGTGCAAGTGGGAGACTGAAGGAAATATGCCCTAGAGGCAATAATAAAGTTATTATTTATTTCCTTATATCATGATAAATGTTTATTATTCATGCTAGAATTGTATTAACCGGAAACATGATACATGTGTGAATACATAGACAAATAGAGTGTCACTAGTATGCCTGTACTAGACTAGCTCGCTGATTAAAGATGGTTATGTTCCCTAGCCATAGACAAAGAGTTGCCATTTGATTAACAAGATCACATCATTAGGAGAATGATGTGATTGACTTGACCCATTCCGTTAGCTTAGCACTTGATCGTTTAGTTTGTTGCTATTGCTTTTTCATGACTTATACATGTTCCTATGACTATGAGATTATGCAACTCCCGTTTGCCGGAGGAACACTTTGTGTGCTACCAAACGTCACAACGTAACTGGGTGATTATAAAGGAACCTACAGGTGTCTCCAAAGGTACATGTTGGGTTGGCGTATTTCGAGATTAGGATTTGTCACTCCGATTGTTGGAGAGGTATCTCTGGGCCCTCTCGGTAATGCACATCACATAAGCCTTGCAAGCATTGCAACTAATGAGTTAGTTGCGAGATGATGTATTACGGAACGAGTAAAGAGATTTGCCGGTAACGAGATTGAACTAGGTATTGAGATACTGACGGTCGAATCTCGGGCAAGTAACATACCGATGACAAAGGGAACAACGTATGTTGTTATGCGGTCTGACCGATAAAGATCTTCGTAGAATATGTGGGAGCCAATATGAGCATCCAGGTTCCGCTATTGGTTATTGACCGGAGACGTGTCTCGGTCATGTCTACATAGTTCTCGAACCCGTAGGGTCCGCACGCTTAAAGTTTCGATGACATTTATATTATGAGTTTATGAGTTTTGATGTACCGAAGGAGTTCGGAGTCCCGGATGAGATCGGGGACAAGACGAGGAGTCTCGAAATGGTTGAGACGTAAAGATCGATATATTGGACGACTATATTCGGACATCGTAAAGGTTCCGAGTGATTCGGGTATTTTCGGGGGTATCGGGGAGTTACGGGAATACGAGGAAGAAGTAATGGGCCTCATGGGCCAAGTGGTGGAAGAGAGGAGGCAGGGCGCGCGGCCCCCCTAGCCCAAACCGAATTGGACTAGGGGGCCGGCCCCCCTTTCCTCCTTTTCCTCCCTCTCCTTCCTTCTCCTTCTCCTTCCCTTCCTTCCCCTCTCCTACTTGGACTAGGAAAGAGGGGGGAATCCTACTTGGAGTAGGATTGCCCCCCTTGGGTGCGCCTCCTCCCCTTGGCCGCCTCTCCCCCCTTGCTCCTTTATATACGGGGGCAGGGGGCACCTCTAGACACACAAGTTGATCAAGTTGATCGTCTCTTAGCCGTGTGCGGTGCCCCCTTCCACCATAGTCCACCTCGATAATACTGTAGCGGTGCTTAGGCGAAGCCCTGCGTTGATAGAACATCATCATCGTCACCACGCCGTCGTGCTGACGAAACTCTCCCTCAACACTCGGCTGGATCGGAGTTCGAGGGACGTCATCGGGCTGAACGTGTGCAGAACTCGAAGGTGCTGTACGTTCGGTACTTGGATCGGTCGGATCGTGAAGACGTACGACTACATCAACCGCGTTGTCATAACGCTTCCACTTTCGGTCTACGAGGGTACGTGGACAACACTCTTCCCTCTCGTTGCTATGCATCACCATGATCTTGCGTGTGCGTAGAAAATTTTTGAAATTACTATGTTCCCCAACAGCCGCCCCCCTAGAGATCCATCTCAAGGGGGGGGGGGCAAGGCGGTGGCTTGCCCCCCAAGCCAAGTGGGGCGCCCCCCACCCCTAGGGTTTCCAACCCTAAGCGCAGGGGGAGGCCCAAGGGGGGCGCACCATCCCACCAGGGGCTGGTTCCCCTCCCACTTCATCCCATGGGGCCCTTCGGGATAGGTGGCCCCACCCGGTGGACCCCCGAGACCCTTCCGGTGGTCCCGGTACAATACCGATTACCCCCGAAACTTTCCCGATGGCCGAAGCTGGACTTCCTATATATAAATCTTTACCTCCGGACCATTCCAGAACTCCTCGTGACGTCCGAGATCTCATCCGGGACTCCGAAAAGCTTTCGGGTTACCGCATACTAATATCTCTACAACCCTAGTGTCACCGAACCTTAAGTGTGTAGACCCTACGGGTTCGGGAGACACGCAAACATGACCGAGACGACTCTCCGGTCAATAACCAACAGCGAGATCTGGATACCCATGTTGGCTCTCACATGCTCCTCGATGATCTCATTGGATGAACCACGATGTCGAGGATTCAAGTAATCCCATATACAATTCCCTTTATCAATCGGTACGTTACTTGCCCGAGATTCGATCGTCGGTATCCCAATACCTCGTTCAATCTCGTTACCGGCAATTCACTTTACTCGTACTGTAACGCATGATCCCGTGATCAACCACTTGGTCACATTGAGCTCATTATGATGATGCATTACCGAGTGGGCCCAGAGATACCTCTTCGTCATACGGAGTGACAAATCCCAGTCTCGATTCGTGCCAACCCAACAGACACTTTCGGAGATACCCGTAGTGCACCTTTATAGCCACCCAGTTACGTTGTGACGTTTGGCACACCCAAAGCACTCCTACGGTAACCGGAAGTTGCACAATCTCATGGTCTAAGGAAATGATACTTGACATTGGAAAAGCTCTAGCAAACGAACTACATGATCTTGTGCTATGCTTAGGATTGGGTCTTGTCCATCACATCATTCTCCTAATGATGTGATGCCGTTATCAATGACATCTAATATCCATAGTCAGGAAACCATGACTATCTGTTGATCAACGAGCTAGTCAACTAGAGGCTCACTAGGGACACGTTGTGGTCTATGTATTCACACATGTATTACAATTTCCGGATAACACAATTATAGCATGAACAATAGACAATTATCATGAACAAGGAAATATAATAATAATAATTTTATTATTGCCTCTAGGGCATATTTCCAACACTTACCCCTTATGCCATTTTCTACCTTACACTGGTATATACCTCTTCCTCTCCTCAGATCTAGGGTCAGACTAGAATTTAATAAAGATAATTGAACATTGCTCTTTCCACTCCTTATGTGGAGTCAAGATCCTCCCCTCGTGGGGTGCCCAAGACCTATCCCCTAGTGGATCTAGTTAGAGTGACATCATGACCTTTTCTTGTCAATCTTCTCTTTGTTGGGTTCTATTGGATCGGTGGACTGACCATAAGAGATTTTAGTTTCATTAAGACTTGAGTGGGTTTGGTTCCCAAGATTCAAGGCTACATATTTGGGTGTGTTTTATTGGATTTGAGCCATTCAAGCTCTTGTTATCTTTATGTTGCTTTATTTGAGTTTTTCCCCTTTGTTTAACACTTGTTTCCCTTGTGTTCATCCTCATACCACTAGTCGAATCGTAAAGATCGGGAACCTTGCATTAGATGGTATCAAAGATCATGG
Organism: Triticum aestivum; assembly: GCF_018294505.1. Taxonomy (NCBI): domain Eukaryota; kingdom Viridiplantae; phylum Streptophyta; class Magnoliopsida; order Poales; family Poaceae; genus Triticum; species Triticum aestivum. The sequence goes on from NC_057812.1 coordinate 65,343,295, forward strand.
TTGGCATGGATTTGACATGTGTTTCCACCCCCTTGTGTTACTAGCCCCCCCCCCCCCCCCCCCCCCCCCCCAAATCTTGATTAATTTTGAAGATCCCACAAAATTAGCCTCACTTGGTTCTTGGATCATCCAATCAACTTGGTTTTTGAATAAATTTAAATGGAAAAAATTGTGTGAATAAAATTAATAGCCTACTGTACCCCAAGACTATAGATCCTCAAATGAACACTTTTTGAAATTATACATACATTTTTTAAATACATCAATATTACCTTTATTGCGTGATTTTTTTAAGTAACATGTGAATATTTTTAAAAATTACATTAACTTGTTTTAAAAGTAAGTTATTTTTGTATGCATATTATTACATGACAAGAATATTCTAACTTTATTTTTAGTACTAGTACTACAATTTCCATAATATTTAGAACGGGCGACAAATGCACCGTATTTGAACACGACTACCAAGTTTAGCAACCAATTCGATGTATTTTGCAAGTGCAGCCTCAGAAATAAATATTTAATCCAACAAAGAGACTTGAACTTGCATGCAAATCTTGGTTTGAACTTGTGGGTTTGTTCTCCTGCAAATATCATGTGAAGCATGCAAGCAAACTTACTAAAGTAATAGTTATCAAATGTGAAGCTTCTAAAACTCCATCTTAATTAATTATTAATTGGCATGATTGTAAAGCCATATATATTTCTTCTATACTATAAGCTAGTATAATACACCCAGATCAGCAAAACTGAGTTTATGTCTGATTACAAAATTCATGTCTTGCTACACCACTGCAACTTGCAAAGCCACAAGTTTAAGACTAGGACATACAGATTTTCGAATCCAAGCCCATTTCCAGCTGAACCGAAGCACAAAAGCCCACCGGGCCATTCCCTCTTCCCGGCTTCGGATTTGGACGCCGTCGCCGTCGCCGTCGCGGCGGCAAACCCCAAAAAAATGGCGCCTCCTCCCCTAGACGACGTCACGCACCTGCTCGCCGAGGTGGCCTCCCGCCTCTCCCGCCCTCCCGGCGGCGCGGGCCCCTCCTCCGTCGCCGCCGACTCGCTCTCCGCCTCCATCTCCTCCCTCGTGGCTGCCCTCAACCCCCGCGCCGCCGCCCCTGCCTCCTCCGGAACCAGGGTCCTCGACGCCGCGCTCTCCCTCATGTGCTTCGACCCACAGGAGGCAATCCCCCTCCCCCCAATCTCCTTGCCCTCCCTGCGAGCCTTGGTCGGTGCTGATGTGCGTTGGCATTGCAGGTGGATAGGGCTCGCCTGGGCTGCCTCGTCCGCACCGCCGTCTCCGCGCTCTCCGACTCGGCCTCGTGCCGAGTGGCCCGGACCGATGACCGCGCCGAGATGCTCTGCGTCGGGAGCTCCATCTCGCCCCGGGACTGCCGCGAGCTGGTCCGCTCTTGCGCCGCCCTCGTCGAGAAATTGGGGGGCCGGGATGGTGAGATTTCTCCCCTTCCTTTGCTCTCCCCGAATAGCATGCAGTAGATTGCAATGCTGCAACTTTCAAACGAACTTTAAGATGGCGCGGCATTATTAATCATTCATACCTACGTGACTTGCAATTCAGTGCTCAACTCATGACATTTCCTCAGGCTGGCTGTAGGTTAACAGTATGTTAATTGCTTGTGTTGATGTTCATGTATTCTGACTTTATTTTGTGCAGTTGCGGGGCATTCCTATGATCTGTTGCATGCTGCTGTGAAAACAGCCTTGTTATCCCCTCGTTACCAGTGTCTCTTTCCTTCGCCATATTACAGAGAAGATGGAGAAAGCAGTTGCGAGATGGGTACCATTTCTCTGGATGTAACAACCCATCCATCTTATCAAGTGCTTCCCGATGATGGCTCAATCCCGCCAAGGTATGCTTGGGACAGTTCTACATGGACCAACATGGTACTAGCATTAGATTTAAGGATGTTGTATGATATTCGTCTGCTTTGAGCTGTCTTCTAGTAATGTTTTCGCTGCAAACATGATATAGAACAATAAGGCAATGTATGCTAAAGTGCAACTGGAATCCCAGAAGTGTACAACGATCTTAACCCTCTCTTATCAAAAAAATTGTACTGTTTTGTGAGTAGTACAATGTTGGGTTATTGGCACTTTTTTTAACCTTATCTGTGCTTACATTAAGTGATCATTTCTCCTGTGCCTAATTTGAGAAAAAAAAATCCTGCCATTCTTTTACGTATTTTACTGATTTGTTTTGCATTTTTGGTTTGTGTGTGGCAGGGTCCATTTGTGGCATTACGACCCATCAATTCTGAAACATGATCTTTCAGAGATGCTACGAGAAGCAATTACAAGGCCTTTGCTTTGTCTGAGAAAAGAATTACATGATCGGGTAGCATGGCGTGTGATTGTAATATGCTTAGTTTGCTCCCCATCAGCGTTCTTGGAGATGTGGTCATTATTCCATATATGGTTTCTTGCGACGTAAGTTCACACCTCATAATACTTGTACTAGCTTCTCTATTTTTGTTTGTGACTCTGAGTTTGTTGTGTTTATGTCAGTTGGCATCTCGAATCATTTTCACACTTGCAATTAAACTTGCACACAGCACAATTAAAAGTGTTATGTCTTGAGCCTGCATCTAGCAAGGTTGAAGTTCATTATTAGAAAATAGGGTAATATTCATGGCCAAGTAAACTCTTCAAAGCTTGGATTTAAACTACCTCGAAACTGAATTAACAGATTCATGTTCTGTATCATTTTAAAATTCATCATCTGTTAGTTATGGAACTTTATTAACCAGAGAGTTAATTGTTTAATCTTCTGTAGCATTCCTTCCTCCTGTTGTAAATGGTATACCCACAGCACTATTATGGATCCACACGGTTCTGCATGTTGTCTGAATGCATTAACCTTCTGGGCTTCTTTGTGGAGATCTCTTTTATAATTTGTCCTTATTTTGTGTATATCATTTCTGTTTGCAGGGGTATGGGTTCTGTGCTAGTACTTTGCACAGCAGTGGTATCATGAGTGTTAGAGATTCTTCTTGAGCCTATGGGATGGGGAATATCCATGGAACTGGGACAGAAATGTCCCTTTACACATGCTTATTTCCCAAGCCAACAAAGGGATTTACTTGCCATACTAACTGGACCCATATCATGCAGACGATTTTTGGATCTTGTTTCTTACATAGAAGCTATGGTTTTCTTGGGTGAAACAAGCAGTGACAACTCTTCATGGAAAAACATACAATCACAAACATCAAAAGGGTCACACTTTGGCAAGAAACAGCCACCAAAGGGATTGGTCAAATTCAAATACAGTTCTGCTTGGTATGCTTATTAACATGCAAACAATAATATCCAGATATTTAGCAATGCTGTTCAATTCAAAGCTAATTGCTCCTGCTGTGGTGCTGCAGGTTGACAATTACGAACTTCCCTACCTGGTTCAATTTTGCCACTGCTCTACTATTTCACCAGGAAGGTTCACAAGGTTATTTATCAGAAGTATTATCTGAGGAGAAAACTGCTGAATCAATAAGCGATATCAGTCTTGCTCAGAGGGCAGCATTTTACCTTTTGTGGGTGTTATGCCCTTCTAATGTTGATGAATGCCAGTTGCTAGCTAAAAATATGCTTGGGCCAGGAACAACAAAAGACGCCCAAGTTATGCATATCATACCAGTACAGTAAATCACAGGAGGAGACTGTGAGTGGGAGTTCCTACTCGACGCATTTTGCGTCAAACAGCGAAGCGACGCACGCACGGACCCCCCGACTGGGCCGGCCCAAATAGAGGGTGATGTAGTGAGCGCATTTTGCGTCAAACAGCGAAGCGACGCACGCACGGACCCCCCGACTGGGCCGGCCCAAATAGAGGGTGATGTAGTGAGCGCATTTTGCGTCAAACAGCGAAGCGACGCACGCACGGACCCCCCGACTGGGCCGGCCCAAATAGAGGGTGATGTAGTGAGCGCATTTTGCGTCAAACAGCGAAGCGACGCACGCACGGACCCCCCGACTGGGCCGGCCCAAATAGAGGGTGATGTAGTGAGCGCATTTTGCGTCAAACAGCGAAGCGACGCACGCACGGACCCCCCGACTGGGCCGGCCCAAATAGAGGGTGATGTAGTGAGCGCATTGATGTTAAAAAAACGGAAATGCAGGCAGAGTCTCTGTCACCAGGATTCGAACTCAGCACCTACAACTACGGTCGGAGAGCAGCTAACCAGTTGACCTAACAAGTACTTGTGAAAAATAGGAGCGTGGCGGTATAAAAGAACCCGGACAGCTTTTTTGATATAGTTCGAACTTTCCTCGAAATTGTTATTTTTTGTAGCAACGCACAAAGTTTGAATAAAGAAGACAAAAAATTGAAAAACTCGGACAAATTCCAAAAAATAAAATAAAAGCGTGAACATATTTCGACAAAACAAATTTTGGAATTCCTGAGCATTGACTGAAATAGCGAACATTTATTGACTTTTGAGAACAAAAAATTGAATAATGGGAACAATTTTTGTAAAGCGCAAAGATAATTTGAAATTCCCAAACATTTTTTTAAAAGCTCGAACAATTATAGAATTTTGAGAACAAAAATTGAAAATGTGTTCATGTTTTGAATTGTTAAATAAGTTTTTAAAAGCTTGAACATTTTTTGAAATTTCAGAACATTTTTCGAAAACATGAACAATATTTGGATTTGTGAGACAAATTTTAATATTCTGAATAGTTTTCTATATTCGTAACATTTCTTGACTTGTTGAACAGTTTTTCAGAACCATGAACATTTTTTTAAAATTGCAGAACATCATTTGAAAACAGGAACATATTTTAATATTTTGAACAGTTTAAAAAACACGAACATTTTTTGAAATTTCGGAGCATTTATTGAATTTATGAACAAAAATCAGAAAACATGAAAGTTTTGGAAATTTGAAAACAATTTGCAGAACACGAACATTTTTTGAAACTTTCATGTATTTCTAGAAATTATGAAACAAATTTTAGAAAACAAGAACATTTTTTGAAAAAATAAGAACATTTCTTTGCTTTTTTGGAAAATCCTAAACATTTTGTAGAACTGCGAACTTGTGTTGAAAAAGAAAAAAGAAAAAACAAAAAGAAAGGAAAAGGAAAAGAAACAGAAACAGAAAAAAAAAGAAAAAAAAGGTGAAAAAACCAGCAAACCAATAAAAAAAACGAAAACCCGGTTCAGGGAACCTTCTAGAAGGTTCACAAAACCGGATTGGGCAGTTCCTAACGTATCTATGTAAGTGGGCCGGCCCAAGCAGCGTCGCTCGGTTGTTCCCCTGTGCGAAGCGGCGGCATTTTGCCGCAATGAGCGGCCAATAGGAAATTCCACTGTGAGTACCCACAGTTGGGGATAGAGAGAAACTTGGCTTGTTTGGTTCCTCCCGGTTATTTCCCTGGGTCAGAAAACCATGGGCCGAGCTGGCCCAGGGGAATCGACCGTGTCGCTTGGTCTGCATCAGTCGAGGGGTAACCCTGCCCTTTCCACGCCCTTTCCACGGGAAGGAAAGGCACGACCCCGGAGGTCGGGGAGGAAAACCACCGCTCGAGCGAGACGATGGAGCGACAGCGCCGTCGACCGCCTCTGAGCTCCTCCGCTGGCGACAAAAACGACGCCCTCGACCCCCTCCCTACCGTGCTCGGAATCCAAGCTCTGCTCGTCCAGCGATGGCGACGGACCGGGGCTGTCACAGTACTCCTTCCTCGGATCTCCCCTCCGCCTCGAAGCGCCGATCCCCTCCGGCGATGCCGGCGGCGACGGTTCCCCGGACGTTTCTATCTCATATGATCAAGGGTTTGCCCCCTCCTTCCCCCATACATTTTCTTCAGTTCATACCTTGACCGCTCCTGATCTTGAACCACCAGATCCATACGAGCTTGTATTTTTCTTGTGTAGCTCTTGAAACACCAGCTCCATATGAGTTGTATTTTCATGTGGGCTAGCTATGATTTGTTTCTATGTAGCATGCTATGCTGCCCATGGAATTGTGAGAAGTGGTCTGAAGCTTTATTGATAAAACTTTGGACTTGTATGCACCAGACCTGTGGGTCAGTTGGTTCAATTTCATATCTACGTATCTGTCCATAGTGTTTTCATTGTTGACATCAAATTTCATATGTTATATGAGGTACACAACACTGATTACTGATTAAATTTAGATACAAGCATATCAATGTAGTTGTATGAATCAAGCTCCAGTGACATCGACGGCGATGGACCGCGGCCGTCACCCTCCTTCCCCGGACAACCTCTCTGCCTCGAAGCTCATGTACCATCCAGTAACGGTGACGGCGGCAGACACCTACTTTGTCCAAGGTTACTCCCTCCTCTTCCACCTCATTTTTGTTCTCCAATCCATACACTCACCGTCCATGAACTTTTTTTATCCAGATCCAAGAATCTAAGCACCGGCTTCACTTGTTTTAACCAATCAGCATCCTAGAGCCCACCGTAACCAATCAAGACTGAGCACAAATAGCCTCCTTTTAATTGGCAGTAGATATGTGCACTACTTCTGCTTTGAAGTCAGGCTTTACCACCATTTTTCTAGCTCCTATTTAGTGTAAGCCATGCATTGTTTCTGATGGATTACTAAAAAATCATCTCTTGATTGTAAAAGACTTGTTAGGCCATCTAATTTTTTGTCTTGATGGAGATGAGTGGTTTTGGTTGCTCGGAAGAGCAGATGCTCTTGTAGAAGTCCTCGTGCTTTGTTTGTGCTCCGAGGCTTGGTCCTACTGTGAGTATTCTAGCATTTGGATATGGGGTGTAACTTAACTTGGACTACAACTGATTGATGTAGATTGGATTAGTGGATTCGCCAATGGTCCTCTAGTTTTTGATACTGTATTCAGTTGTCTGAATGAATATCTATGTTTGCATAGATAATAGTTTCGTTGGATATAACCTTTGAGATTGGCTGGAATGGCGATGCAATGGGGCAATGGAAACAACGGTTAGGACTTATCAGTCATTTTTCTGATTACCCAAATTGTACTTGTCAAGTCACCCATAATATAAAGGCGGAACTAGAACTTGTCATCTTGTTACGGTATTGTGTTTGTTCTGTTATGACCTTGTGTTGAGCTAGGCAAGGCATCAATGTGTAACTTTCTTGTATGTTTCTTGTATCATGAAAATTTATCAAGATTATTTGGGCAGCATAAATGGAGAAATATCCTTAGCTAGATATATGGTTCTTTGCATGTTTCTTTATCTGACAAGTAACATCCACAGTCATTTTCTACATGTTTCTTTTGGAGAAGTATTTAAAGCTTATTTCATCTTTTATTTGAGAAGAAAAACAAGAACAATATTATCTGAGCATTTTGTTTGGTTTTCTTTTATCTAGGCATATGTCTTTGAGTTTTCACGGGCGATGATTCCTTTCTAGTTGCACTGCAACAGATTTCCTTTTCCCAACTATTCCGCCCATGGAAAATTATTGATCAGTTTTTGAATGGCGCATGTTTGTATCTACGTGTAGTCTGTTCTGGCATATGTGGTAGCTAGTGCATATTCATGTGCTTCTTGCATTATTTATGTGTTCTTCTATGGCACCACAACTTGGTACTTTGCTAAGACAAAGTCATTGTTCTCAAGCATCAACGTTTGCTTATATCACACACTTTGTACTAGAATTAGAAAGATAGGGAACCATTTGTGACAATCTTGTGATTATTTTTCTTGCTTGCATCGGTGACAATCTTGTCCAGCTAGCGTTTTTACATGTCATAGGATGACACACACAACCACCTGCTTGATCATAAAATAGGATTATTTTTGCTTTACACACTGACAAATGAATATTAAATCTGAGTACTTTGTAGTGACTGCATGTGACATTCTGAATCTGAGTTTTTGTATATGTTCAAAGAAGCCACCTAGAGTCCTGTTATTTTCCCTTTCAAACAAAATTTTCACCTAGAGAATGTTCCATTGTCTTCTCCATATCATTATGATCTAGTGGCAGCCCCAAATTTTAGTAGATTGTGTAAGAAAAAATAGCTTCTTTATGATTTTGTTATTCACAGTGCACACATCATATGTTGGTTCATGCTGTTCCTTGTCAATATGATTGTACTAAGAAATAGTGTAGTGAGACTTTGAACCGATCTAGCTAACTTATTTCTTTTTGTAATTCAGCCAACATCAGGCTGTGGTACGTGATGTCGATGAGGAGTGGAGAAAAGACTTGAGTAGGACTAGTGATCATCACCTTGCAGCTTGTCTTGTTCGAAAGTGTCCCTGACTTTTGACATGGCAACTTGATAATCCAGAACTTTTTCTAGTGCACAAACTTGTACAATGATTCATCAATGACCCTTGTAATGATTGCTTTTATTTTGGCACAAGAAATCGGTTTAGGCCAATGCTCGATCGTCGTGAAATGCGGACCAATATTTGGACCATGGTGAAGTGATGGTAGTTGTAATATTTTTTTAATAATTCTATAATTTACTTGAATTGAGAAATTTTGGTATGTGTGGTTTTTGTGGTTGTTTTCGAAAATTAGCTATAGAATTTTTGTCTATGATCTGCTGTGTTATATTTGTCTATACTCTATAGTATGTCAGGGATTTCCTTCCCTCCCCCCTGTTACCATTTGGCCCACTGGGGCAGCGGGACATCTCCCACGTGGTGGGAGGGGTCACATGTGCACGGGAAAAAACCTCCCTAGGGGTTTATTGCTCAGGTTTTTTCCTACCCAGCAACCAAATATGAGCCCTAGTGTCTCAAACTTAGTACAACTTTGTATTAGGGTTAGTATAAAGTTGAGACACTTATTTCGGGACGGAGGAAGTATAAGACAAGCTGAACTACACGGTTAGGACATCTAAATCTTACTACTATTAGGTGACTGTCAATGCGTACAAGCCGGACAAGATCGAGACCACTACATTGTGGTTAATTCCAACATAATACATCCGAGGAATTCATCATCAAACTAACAAGTTTCACATTGTAAATAATAAAGCATTCATAGTATCCATAAGTATGTCAAAGAGGTTCCTCATTACAATGCCAAGTTTGCTAACAAATATAAAATATGAGAGTATATCTAACTGGTCAAACACATACCACAATGAACAAACAGGTAAATAAGCGAGTAGTTGATCTTACTCCATTAGGAAATCAACGAACCGAGGATACTATGGAATTTCCTTCCTGAACTTCTTGCAGTGCTTCTTGTATTTCACAAAATCAAGAGTATTGATAATATCCTGTCGATTTTCTATGTTAGCATTGGCGAGCCTTTTGGCTCCTTTAGTCCATACTGGAGTTTGATCGGTTATGTCATCCCCACGACAAAATAATTCAGACATATCCTGCCATGCGAAGACAATGTTGGATTGCTCCGGTGTTAGGGTCATTGGGTGTAACCAACTTTGCTTGATTTGATTCCCGATGGGCTTAAACCGTAGCGCCTCTGGGATCATAAGAGTGTAGATAAGCAAGGCTCTCTTAGCAAGTTCCGGCGCCTTTATAGTAACCCCGTACTCCACAAGAATATTTGCTGCATATTGGGCTGCTGTCCTTCCTAAAAGCTCGGTTCGCAGAAATGGATTAAGATCATCTTCTTTGTTTTCTCGACCTGTGAGATCATGATATTTGCCTGTGAAACCCAACGGGGTGCAGCCCTGTGGAAACATTTCTGTTGCATCATCCATGCAGTATAGTGTGCCATATCCATTCATAAATCCAACGAGGTATATATTATCTGATCTGAAATACATGAGGGCACTGCGTCCAATATCTTCACCTTTCACCTCGACACTGATCCACCAAGCTGGCGGTCCTGGCTTCTGTTGAGGAAGAAAATAGTGGCCGTACTTATCAGCTTCTGTGTTTGCTTCTAGCAACGTGTGCATAACATTGAAAAATGGCTCGTATGACTCCCCTCTTTCATCGAAAACTGTGGCCACGACAGGTGGAATATCTTCAGGAGCAGACCGCACATGTGTGGAAGACGCGAGCACAACAGCAACAGCAATCAGAATGCGTACATCCTTGCCCAAGCATCTAGAGATCACCGGCTTGATGTTCATCGTTGTAGATATCAACCACACAATTATCCCAGCTGCATACATACATATAGAAAGGATTCAATGATCTTTATTGTTCTTAAAAAACAATCAGGATGCATAGTGCAATAAAACAAACAAGTATAGGCCTACAGCAACATAGCCAAAATGGGCTTGTAGTTTCAGAGATAGTGACTAATTCTGTACACCAAATGCTACTTCCTCTGTTCCACAATATAAGGCATCTTAGCAAGCTAGTTTAGCCACTAGGTACTTCTGACGCAGTTGACAACAGCTAAAGGAGGACACAGGGTGAAACTCTACCATTAATCTAAAGGATCAGAATTCCAAGAGAAAGAATGTACCTGCAAATGTAGTTATTAGAACTTCAATAAGCACATTGGGCTCTGTCTCTGAGTAATTAACATAGTCACTGCTCCCCGAGTTGAATTCCTCCAATGGAATGAACTCAAAATAATCCGTGTGATTAAGAAGAGCATATGTCACATTTTGGCCCATCATATGTCGCAAGATACCAGCAATAGGCCCTGAATTGTTCCTGTCCATGGATCCTGGCGTTGTGAGAGAAGCAAACTTAGGTCTCTCAACAGATTCATCCTTAAAGAACTCCGGTATCCCCTGCTTTGTAGCAGAACTGCATACAAGGAACGAAAAACAGGTTACACACATCTATTTTTCATTCATAGAAGGGCAAAACAACACATTTCGATTGGATGCAACGATTACCTAGGGAATTGTGAGGCCATGGGCTTCGACTCCATGATATTCTTCATTTGCACTTGTTTGTCACCTAGTTTTGAAGAATAATTTAGGGAAAATATCCATGAATCAAGGAGGAGGACTCAGACAGAGAGAAGCATTACCCCTGTCAACATCTGAGCGGACCACATCGGCAACGGTCTGGACTCTGCTTTTGCTACATTGGGCCGTGCCATTCCTTCCCATGGCCAGCTCTTCCTTGCCCATCGGGATGATACGTTGAAGTAGCTTCTGGAGACATAAATTATGATTATGCGTACTAGCTATGTGTGATAATTTTATAAATTCAATCACATTCAAGAAGATTTCGATTGGTCTCAACAGTAGATACAACCTAAGGAAACGAAAACTTTGCCAATTTGGTTATCATTCTACAAAAGGAACTGGTATTTTGGACCTACCATAGAAAGAGGATAATTAGTTCATGAAGATGTATGAATTGCACGATGTATTGATTCGGTGCAATGTGCATGGTATATATAAGTACAAGGTGGGGCCTCTACCTCAATCTATACAACCGAACTAGAGAGGTGGGCCTAGTTAATATACATGCACAAATAACATACTCAACAGTTCACTCTTCACGACCTATTCCTAATAAAAGGATATTCTGTTTGGCAAACCCAACAACTCTTTTGTTACCATAAGATCATAGGTCGAAGTCTAATTATGTTTATCTTACCAAACTCCAAACTAATGCACGGTCGAGCAGAATGAAAAGACTTACATCGCTCCGTTGGACGATGATCGGCCGGTGCCGAACCGGCAAGTTACCCTCCACCGGAGGGATCAGCGCTGATGTCGATAGGCCCGACATTGTTCGGCTACTGCCGCTGAGGAGCACGACCACCGGGAAGGAAACCAGTGCCATGAACGCCTTCCCACGATGCTTCTGTTTCCATAGCTGTGGCCTCCTCTCCAACATGCATGGCCTGAGATTAAGAAATGCAAGTAATCAGCGTCCAAATGATCAGCTCCCTACCTGGCTACTTGTGTCCAACCATACAGCCGCAGGGCAGGGGAGCCGGCGGCAGAGCAGGGGAGCCGGCGGCAAAGCAGTGGATACACACACAGCAGAAGGAGGTAGTATTCATGCTTCATGGAAGGGCAGGGCAAATATGGCATGAACGGTAGATGCTTCATGCATGGGAGGGACCCTACGCTGGCACAAAGACATGATGCGTACCAGAAACATGTGATCTGAGAAAGAGCGGGACTGCCATGAGCTGCTCCGGCGACACCTGCATGATATCCTCTTGGGTTAACAAAATACTAGCACAAGAGAAGTCAGCTGTAACCCTTAAACGCTTGAATTCTGCAATAAATCGCTGTGTGCATTGATTGATGCGGAGGCTGGGATAAGAGCATCTACATCCGGACCTCTCAAACCCATCTCATACGCTTGGGTGGACCGCCCGGTCACTGTTCGGTCATGATTTTCTGATTCAGACTGGCCCCTCAAACGACCCTCAAACATCCGGGCTGACCAGCACCCCTCACACCCAGCCTAAATATGCGGCGGATATGGGGCGCCCGGGCACGCCCGCCACGTCGGACCCGATAGCCCGACCTCACCCCAAATTGCATCAAATCTATGCCCCGAGCTGCCGGATCCATTTGCTCTCTCCTCTCTTCTTCCTCCTCCGCGCCGGCCGGCTCGCAGCTCCGCCGCCGCGCGCCCTCCGCAGTCGTTCGTGGCCTCTGCGCCGGCAGAGCAGTGCTCTCTCTGTCCTCGCCGCGGGGGACTTCATCTTCGACCCGGCCGCTGCCGTGGTACGTCCAGCAACTCTCTGGCACTGCCTTGCGCTTTATGTGTTCGACACATTGTCTGACAGGATTTTTTGTTCAAATTTTGTTAGGGAAAACGATGGATTCCGATACTTCATCGGACGAGGAGTATGGACCGATGGAGCTTGACCAAATTATTTAAGATGAGTTCTTTGATTCCTCGGATTCAGACGAAAAAGTGGGCATGATTATGCTCATGAGCATGCAAGAGGAGATGGACCGTCAAGTGAAGCACACCCTCAATTTCAAGGGCTCAATCAAAGAAAGAAGAGTGATCAACCGGGATAGGGTATTCGGAGCAAAGCTAATGTACAGAGGCTACTTTGCTCCCGCGCCTGCTTTCCCGGATGATTCATGGTTTCATCGCCATTTTTGCATGCAGAAACCATTGTTCTTGCGCATTGTGGAGTGAGTGGAGGCACACGACGACTACTTCAAGCTCAAAGGGGATTGCTGCGGACAACTCTCTTTCTCTCCCAAGCAGAAGTGCACGACTTCTCTAAGGATGCGTGCACTTGGAACTGCTGCAGATATCGTTGATCAGATGGTTAGGATGGGGTAGAGCACGTGCTTGAATACTACTGTCAAGTTTGCCCGTTCCGGGGTGGAGATGTTTGGACCTGAGTATCTCAGAGAACCAAATGTGCAGGACACGTAGAAGTTGTTGGCTATTGGACAAGCAAAGGGATTTCCAAGAATGCTCGGCTCAATTGATTGCATGCATTGGCAATTGAAGAATTGTCCCAAAGGTTTGCAGGGAATGTATCAAGGTCACACCAGAGAGGCCACCATCATACTAGAAGTGGTGGCATCACATGACTTATGAATTTGGCATGCTTTCTTTGGAATGTCGGGTTCTCACAAACGACATCAACGTGAACGTGCTTCAACGATCTCCGGTGTTCAGGAAGCTTTGCAATGGTGTAACACCGCCGTGCAATTAACTACACCTCAACAGTCGAGACTACAACATGAGATATTATCTTGCCGATGGTATCTATTCTCAGTGGGCGGCGTTTGTCAAGGCCATATCCGAGCCGCGTGGAAAGAAATAGAGCCACTTCGCAACAATGTAGGAAGCGGCTAGGAAGGATGTGGAGAGGACATTTGGTGTGCTTCAAGCTCATTGGGGAATTGTGCGGATCACTACAATGATGTGGAAATTAGAAACTTTGTGACAGCTGATGACATGTTGTGTTATTCTGCACAATAAGATTTTCGAGGATGATGGTGATGGTGTAGCCCAAACCCATGATTTCGAAGCACCTGGAGAACAAGTTGAAATCCTGAAAGATCAAGATGCGGCTCAGCTGATGAACTTTCTACAGATGCATCCGAATCTTCGAGATCAGCAGGTGCACACACAACTACTCAATGATCTTGTGGAGCACATGTGGACCCACAATGTCAACAAAGAAGCCAATGCTTGAGTTCGGCACTTAAAATAAATTTTATGTAAACAATACCTATGCTTTGTACAAACATTTGCTATTTACGTGCGACATTGGCTTGTATGATTGACGTGCATGTCTTTGCATTAATTTGAGAGTTCGGATTTAAGATATATGGATGCGGAGATGAAAATATGAGAGCCTATCCGGACACGCCCGCGGGCGTGCCAAGGCGCGTCCGCAGACATGTAGAGGGCGAATTTGCTAAGTTAGATGCTCTAATCTCCCATTTCAATAGGAAAAGGAACTCACTTGTTAGACGTAGTATCAGGATAGAAAACAAATGTCAGTTTTGAAAACAATGACAGGTGGTTTTGGAATAGCAACGTTAGAGACACGGTAAAATGCTTGTTTGTTGACCGGACAATCAGAGACTTTAAGTTAGATTTCTCTGCCATTAGTGAAACTGGAAGGTCTAATCTTTTGGCCCCTTTTCAATTTTTTATGTGGAGGGTTAGACTTTGATTGCTACCGCCCACCACCACAAGGGAGGTCGGATGGCATTCTCGTGGGAATAAATATGACGACTCTTTTAGTTAAAAATGTTCTAAATTGCGGTCGTTGTGTCAAATTTCATCTTTGTTGTAAATTGGATGTCTTTAGTCCCGGTAGAATTTTTTTCAGTGATTATGAATATACACTTTGTTTCTATTTTTTAATACGTTAAAAATGCGACCACATGTACTTTTGTCAAAATCATAAGTAATTTATACTTGCATTCATTTTAGCCAATTTTATATGTTTTTAGATCAGAATCTTGGAAGGATTCTGTTGGTATACTATGTTTTCAAATTTGAACAAACTAAAATCAAGTTTGCTTCAAATTTGTAGAAAACCCCCTCTTATTTTGACTTTTTGTATATTTTTAATTCCTTGGCCAAATCTGTAATAAGTAAATGCCTTTTTTTCTCCTGGGGTTGTCAGAATTATTTGCAGTAAAATATTAGCTAACAATTGAGGAGGTCTTATCAATGAAGTTTTCATTTACACAGGATCTAGCCATAATTCCCAACCCATACCATATGACGACTCTTTCAAAATCGTTGATATGTTTAGAGGGTTGTATCGAAGCGAAAGTGAGAAAAAAATGTCAGTTTTGGAAACAATGACATGTGGTTTTGGAATAGCAACGGTTAGAGACACCGTAAAATGCTTGTTTGTTGACCGGACAATCAGAGACTTTAAGTTAGATTTCTCTGCCATTAGTGAAACTGGAAGGTCTAATCTTTTGGCCCCTTTTGAAATTTTTATATGGAGGGTTAGACTTTGATTGCTACTGCCCACCACCACAAGGGAGGTCGGGTGGCATTCTCATGGGAATAAATATGACGACTCTTTCAGTTAAAAATGTTCTAAATTGCGGCCGTTGTGTCAAATTTCATCTTTGTTGTAAATTGGATGTCTTTAGTCCCGGTGTACGGGGCGGCCCAAGATCCGCAAAAACAAGAGTTTCTGTTGTACGTATTTGCAACACTACGGAATCAACGTATTTCCCGATGGCAAAAGATATATCGACGACTTTTTATCGATGCAGACTGCATAACTAGAGCTACGCTGACGTCCTTATATATATGCTGATGGCTTTAATGGCGGCCGTCGGCAAATGTTTTTCTCTATTATTTTTCATGTAAAATCCTTTTCTGTTTTTAAAAATCTTTTGAAAAATTGACTTTTATTAATTCGAATCTAACTTATCTAAACTTATACATATACAAATTATATATCAATTTGAGGTAGAATTTTTTTAGTGATTGTGAATATACACTTTGTTTCTATTTTTTTAATACGTTAAAAATGCAACCACATGTATTTTTGTCAAAATCATAAGTAATTTATACTTGCATTGATTTTAGCCAATTTTATATGTTTTTAGATCAGAATCTTGGAAGGATTCTGTTGGTATACTATGTTTTCGAATTTGAACAAACTAAAATCAGGTTTGCTTCAAATTTGTAGAAAACACCCTCTTATTTTGACTTTTTGTATATTTTTAATTCCTTGACCAAATCTGTAATAAGTAAATGCCTTTTTTTTTCTCCTGAGGTTGTCGGAATTATTTCCAGTAAAATATTAGCTAACAATTAAGGAGGTCTTATCAATGAAATTTCCATTTACACAGGATCTAGCCATAATTCCCAACCCATTCCATATAAAATTGTTTTCATTCCTTCACAAAATAATATAAAAACAAACACATTCCACTACTAGGGAAAAGCCTATACACAGAATTTTACCAGTAGCGCTGTACAAAATCAAGCGCTGCTGCTACTTAGTAGCAGCGCGCGTAAATAAACCGCGCTACTGCTATGACTTTAGCAGTAGCGCGTACTAGCGAAAAGCGCTGCTGCTACGTTTGAACTGGGCGCACATGATTAGCCCAACCTAGCAGTAGCGCGTATAATGGCCCAGCGCTACTGCTAATCTCCTTAGCTGCAGCGTGTATTCCAGAACGCGCTGTAGCTAACGTAGGAGTAGCGCCCTTCCTGGAACGCGCTACTGGTACTTCTGACTTAACCACGCGGTTCATCCTTCCCCACGACCACTTCATCCCCCAAATCAACTCCACTCTCGCCACCGCCGTCGCCCCTCGGCCGCCGCGCGCTCTCCCTATGGCGCCTCGACCCCAGATTCAACGCCAGCCCCGCCCCTGACCTCAACGCCGCCCGGGACGCCGCCCCCGACCCCAACCTCAACGCCGCCCGGGACGCCGCCCGGGACGCCGCCCCCGACCCCGACCTCAACGCCGCCCCCGCCCCCCGACCTCAACGCCGCCCCGGAGCCCCGACCACGACCTCGATGCCGCCTGCCCCTCCCTCGTCGCAGGCACCCGAGGTGAGCACGCCTGCTCCTCCCTCTCCCTTACCTCTGCCTAGGGTTTCTACCTCCGTCAAATTAGTTAGGGTGGAAACGAATCGGATGCGGATGCGGCTCAAATGAGTTAGGGTTCATGTAAGGGTGGAAACGAATCAAATTTCTAAGATAAATCATAAAACGAGTAAAATTTGACCACTTATTTCACTTTATAGTTGGATAATTGGAATATCCGCTACCACTTTCCACCCCTATAGGTTCATCAAATTAGATGGTAATTAGGGAAGTAGTTCTTAGGTACTAATTAGTTAGTAAGAACTAGGTACTAATTAGGTACTAGAATATTTTTATTTATAGTAAGTTTATTTTTAGTAAGAACTAGTTGAATTAATAGAACTAGTTAGTGAGAACTTGTTGCTATTTTTTTAGTTAAAGCAATTTTCCCGCATCGACGTGGACGATGCCTATCCCGCATCCTCGTCGTCGAGTCGGCGGAGGACGATACCTGCTTGACCAGATGGGCCATGTCCGGGACTGGGCTCTGCCGGGGTGGTACTGGGAGGCGCTACCTACCGGCGGGCGCAGGTTGGTGAGGAGCTGGCCTGTCGTTGACCCGAACCTTCTTTGGTGGCGGTCGCGTGGGCCAGTGACGGTCCAGAGGCTCGAGGACTTCATGGAGGTGGTGCGTCACCATGTCAGTGAGGAGGACGCGCACGTCCGTTGCTACTTGTTTGCGTTGGAGCACAGGTTCTCCAATACCTGGCAGGTTCTCCAGGGATCTCATTGGAGCTATGATCCCGTGATGGTTCCTTTTCTGTGGGTGTCCACCGCCCGCGCCGATACCCGTCGTGTGCTAGGGTTTTAGTTGTACTAGTGATGTTATATGTATGAAACTATTCGGGATGTATTAGTGATAATATTCGACGATGTACGGACGCATGAGATGATTTACTTTTGCTTATTGAATGCATGCTAATTTGAGTCTTATAAGATATTTTGAAATGTATATCTTGTGTTGCTCAATATCCAAGTGGCCGGTCATGTTTGCAGGTTACACCTCCGAGTGGCCTATGTTTTGCCGAAGTGTTGATTCATTTCCGTTCCGGCAAATTTCAGGCGCTCGATATATCCTATTTTAGCAAAGGTCATGCCGGATTTTTCCGTGAATTTTGGCATGACTTTTGCCAGAATATGTAGGAAATATCGAGTGCCTTGGATTTGTGTGTTGAGTATCCTGGTAGTTGTCTTTTATTGATTTTCAATTAATATTTTAACTATGAACATAAGAAATGTCTGACGACAAAAAGGAATTTGGTATTTGCAAATACTGCGAAGACGAGCGCGGCCTGTGCAACGGAATCTTCCTAGATGATGATAGGCGCTTCAGCATCAAGCTGGACGAGAACTTCGAAGTGGATACATTAAGTCACAACGACAAGTCTTTTTTCGTAATTAAGCATGACATCTACTTTATTTGCTTCAACTTATATATTTTTTACTATTCTACTAGCGTATCCCCTGCCATGCAAGAGTTTTTGTATTGGATAAGATAGGTTTTAGTCATAATATGGAGGTAAAGAAAGTTTATTTGAAGACCGAGCATGGTTATATTTTCCACGCAAAATTATATAATTCAGACGACTACACCTATTTTGAATGCAAAACATGGCGAGCACTATGCAAGACTTATGCATTTCAGCCTAATACGGTTATCACCTTTGATATTCGTCCGGAAGATGATATTGAAGGTAATACTGACATCTGGGTCGATGTGCAGACGCCTCCAGTTACACCAAAATATAAGTTTCTCAACCATATTTATGTCTTTGATATTGTTTATTCAAAAATAGTTGACAACTAATTTGTATTGTCAGCTTATTTCGGTGCAAGCAAACATGTCCAGCGCTTGGTAGACAGGACCTACTACTGTCCCGGGGCTGAACTAAACTGCGAGGAGCTAAGTCATTATGTTTCATGGCTTGAGGATCTTGATACCGTCAAGACAAATTTTCTTCCTGGACTTAGAAATCTTAGTACTGAAAACGTGCGACCAATAGTGTTCGTCATGAACTACGGTCACATCTATTTAGGAAGGATGGTAAGATTTTTACTATTTGTCCTCAGTGCATCTTTTCCATACATTATTTGTGAAGCTAAACTTCATTGCTAAGTATGTGACCATACGATGTTCTTCAATAGGGACTCCCGATGAATGTTGTGCCTTATGGGATCGAGACTAAAGGTACCATGAGTATTATTAGCTTACGGCCAAGATATCATACATGTTACTTTAGTGCATTCAAGATCAGCGATGAATGCTTAATAGTGCAAGACTGGACCAGATATGTGATGGGGGAGCGCAGACAAGTACTAGGGGGCAGCAAACAGATGTGCTACCCAAAATTAGGAGATAGGTTCATCTGCATGCTCCAACTTGATCAAGGAGGGGAGCTACACATGTTTTATGTTGTTTTACCTAAGAGAGAGCAGCAGGAGTGATTAGCTAGAAATGAGTTTGAGGATGATGATGTGCTACACTATTATTACGATGATAAAATAGCTAGTGTTGGTGGTAATGACTGATGATTATTATTAGCTAGTGTTAGTGGTGATTAAATAAATATTGTTGGTGCTAATGATTATGATGATGATTAAATAGCTTGTGCTGGCGGATTAGATTCAAGTGGAGGCAACATGTGGTGCACATCGAAAGTACTACTAGTCCAAACTAGATCAAGTTTGGATTAGTAGTATACTTTTGACATGCACCACATATTGCCTCCACTTGAACCTAATCCACCTTCATTTGACACACTATTATGGACATAATGATGTAAACCTCATAACTGGTATTGTACCAATATTTGTACGATGGCGCATAAATACACTAAAAATAAAAAAATAAAAAAACAATACTAGTAGCGATGGAAATAAAACACGCTGCCAGTAGTTACATTAGCAGCAGCGTGGGAGTGAACAAGCGCTGCAGCTATTTGTCCTAGCAGTAGCGCGTGCGGCACGCGTTACTGCTAAGCAATAGCTGTAGCGCCTTATTAGTAGCGCGCCTACCCGCGCTACTAGTGAGCACAAAACCAGCGCTACTGCTAGGGTTTTCCCTAGTAGTGTTCGATTCTTATAATTATGACCTGCTCCCGCGCCTATAAAATGGTTGAAAAATCAAATTTGTATCCTTGGGTGCATGCTTGGGTCCCATTGCAAGAAATGAGAATGAGGTTCACACACCAGGCAACTGTTGATTGCCGGCAAAACGTTGAGATACCTGGTTTTGAAATTCTAATAAATCCAAAACTCGTCTGAAATTCATGAAACTTGGCATGGTATCATGGAGCAGCATCAACATGCAGTGGTAAAATTTTTGTCCCATTTGAGGCAGGTTTGTGTATAAGCTTCTCACAAATTAGAGCTTCTCACAACAAGCCTGATGGTTTTGGTAGGGAACGTGCCACCTTTGGGTATGAAACGATATCCATTGCCTCTTATTGCTTTCAAAAAAATTCTAGTGTCAACATAGAACAACATGAGTGTTGTGTTAAGTATTGGAATTTTTTGGGCTTCGTTTGAACATTTTTATACATTAACTGAGTTTTCTAGGCATTTTTATGTGCATAATTCAATTTTGAACTACACGCACATGCTCCCGTGCCTATAAAATGGTTGAAAAATCAAATTTGTGTCCTTGGGTGCATGCTTAGGTCCCATGCAAGAAATGGAAATGAATTTCAAACACCAGGGCACTCTTGATTGCCGGTAAAACATTGAGATACCTGGTTTTTAAATTCTAGTAAATCCAAAACTCATCTAAAATTTATGAAACTTGGCATGGTATCATGGAGCGGCATCAACATGCAGTGGTAAAATTTTTGTCCCGTTTGGTGCAGGTTTGTGTATAAGCTTCTCACAAACCAGAGCTTCTCACAACAAGCCTGATGGTTTTGGTAGGGAACGTGCCACCTTTGGGGACGAGACGATATCCTTTGCCTCTTATTTCTTTCAAAATATTTCCAGTGTCAACATAGAACCACATGATTTTTGTGTTAAGTTTTGGAATTTTCAGGGTTTGTTTGGATATTTTTACACATGAACTGGGTTTTCTAGGCATTTTATGTGCATAATTCAAATTTGGAATACATGCACATGCTCTCGTGCATATAAAATGGTTGAAAAATCAAATCTTTGTCCTTGGGTGCATGCTTAGGTCCCATGCAAGAAATGAGAATGAATTTGAAACACTAGGGCACTGTAGATTGCCGGCAAAATGTTGAGATACCTGGTTTTTAAATTCTAGTAAATCCAAAACTCGTTTGAAATTCCTAGAACTTGGCATGGTATCATGGACCGGCACGCGACATGCCATGGTAAAACTTTTGTCCCATTTGGGACAGGTTTGGTATAAGCTTCTCACAAACCAGAGCTTCTCACAACAAGCGTGATGGTTTCGGTAGAAAACGTGCCACCTTTGGGAACGAGATGATATTCGTTGCCTTTTATTGCTTTCCAAAATTTTCTTGTGTCAACATAGAACAACAAGTGTGTTGTGTTAAGTTTGGAATTTTTCGGGGTTCGTTTGGACATTTTTATACATTAACTAGGTTTTGTAGGCATTTTATGTACATAATTCAAATCTTAAATACATGCACATGCTCCCGTGCATATAAAATGGTTGAAATATCAAATATGTGTCCTTGGGTGCATGCTTAGGTCCCATGCAAGAAATGGGAATGAATTTCAAACACCAAGACACTGTTGATTACCGACAAAACATTGAGATACCTGGTTTTTAAATTCTAGTAAATCCAAAACTCATCTAAAATTAACTTGGCATGATATCATGGAGCGGCATCAACATGCAGTGGTAAAAAATTTGTCCCGCTTGGCGCAGGTTTGTGTATAAGCTTCTCACAAACCAGAGCTTCTCACAACAAGCCTGATGGTTTTGGTGGGAACGTGCCACCTTTGGGGACGAGACGATATCCATTGCCTCTTATTCCTTTAAAAAAAATTCTAGTGTCAACATAGAACCACAGGATTTTTTTGTTAAGTTTTGGAAATTTGTCAGGGTTCGTTTGGCTATTTTTACACATGAGCTAGGTTTTCTAGGCATTTTATGTGCATAATTCAAATTTGAAATACATGCACATGCTCCCGTGCATATAAAATTGTTGAAAAATCAAATCTGTGTCATTGGGTGCATGCTTAGGTCCAATGCAAGAAATGAGAATGAATTTCAAACACTAGGGCACTGTTGATTGCCGGCAAAATGTTGAGATACCTGGTTTTTAAATTCTAGTAAATCCAAAACTCGTCTGAAATTCATGAAACTTGGCATGGTATCATGGAGCGGCACACGACATGCCATGGTAAAACTTTTGTCCCATTTGGGGCAGGTTTGGGTATAGGCTTCTCACAAACCAAAGCTTCTCACAACAAGTGTGATAGTGTCGTTAGGAAACGTGCCACCTTTGGGGATGAGATGATATTCGTTGCCTCTTATTGCTTTCCAAAATTTTCTAGTGTCAACATAGAACAACAGGAGTGTTGTGTTAATTTTTGGAATTTTTCGGGGGTCGTTTGGACATTTTTATACATTAACTAGGTTTTGTAGGCATTTTATGTGCATAATTCAAATCTTAAATACATGCACATGCTCCCGTGCATATAAAATGGTTCAAATATCAAATATGTGTCCTTGGGTGCATGCTTAGGTCCCATGCAAGAAATAGGAATGAATTTTAAACACCAGGGCACTGTTGATTACCGACAAAACATTGAGATACATGGTTTTTAAATTCTAGTAAATCCAAAACTCATCTAAAATTCATGAAACTTGGCATGGTATGACGGAGCAGCATCAACATGCAGTGGTAAAATTTTTGTCCCGTTTGGCGCAGGTTTGTGTATAAGCTTCTCACAAACCAGAGCTTCTCACAACAAGCCTGATGGTTTTGATAGGGAACGTGCCACCTTTGGGGATGAGACGATATCCGTTGCCTCTTATTGCTTTAAAAGTTTTTCTAGTGTCAACATAGAACCACAGGATTTTTGTGTTAAGTTTTGGAAATTTGTCAGGGTTCGTTAGGATATTTTTACACATAAGCTAGGTTATCTAGGCATTTTATGTGCATAATTCAAATTTGAAATACATGCACATGCTCCCGTGCATATAAAATTGTTGAAAAATCAAATATGTGTCCTTGGGTGCATTCTTAGGTCCAATGCAAGAAATGGGAATGAATTTCAAACACTAGGGCACTATTGATTGCCAGCAAAATATTGAGATACATGATTTTTAAATTCTAGTAAATCCAAAACTCGTCTGAAATTCATGAAACTTGGCATGGTATCATGGAGCGGCTCGCGACATGCCGTGGTAAAACTTTTGTCCCATTTGGGGCAGGTTTGGGTATAAGCTTCTCACAAACCAGAGTTTCTCACAACAAGTGTGATGGTTTCGGTAGGAAACGTGCCACCTTTGGGGACGAGATGATATTCGTTGCCTCTTATTGCTTTCCAAAATTTTCTAATGTCAACATAGAACAACAGGAGTGTTGTGTTAAGTTTTGGAATTTTCGGGGTTCGTTTGGACATTTTTATACATTAACTAGGTTTTGTAGGCATTTTATGTGCATAATTCAAATCTGAAATATGTGCACATGCTCCCGTGCATACAAAATGGTTGAAATATCAAATATGTGTCCTTGGGTGCATGCTTAGGTCCCATGCAAGAAATGGGAATGAATTTCAAACACCAGGGAACTGTTGATTGCCGGCAAAACGTTGAGATACTTGGTTTTTAAATTCTAGTAAAATCCAAAACTCATCTGAAATTTATGAAACTTGGCATGGTATCATGGAGCGGCACCCGACATGCCATGGTAATTTTTTTCTCCCATTTGGGGCAGGTTTGGGCATTAGCTTATCACAAACCAGAGCTTCTCACAACAATCGTGATGGTATCGGTAGGGAACTTGCCACCTTTGGGGACAAGACGATATTTGTTGCGTCTTATTGCTTTCCAAAATATTCTATTGTCGACATAGAACAATAGTAGTGTTGTGTTAAGTTTTTGATTTTTTTGGTGTTCGTTTGGACATTTTTATACATTAACTGGGTTTCGTACGCATTTTTGATACATTAACTGGGTTTGGATTTATACATTAATTGATGTCCAAACCCGAGACTAGTAGAAATCAAATAGGAGAATCAATTGTTGATGGTTAGTAAAACCACTAGTTTCAAGAAGGGCAAGAAAGGGATACTTCATGAAATGACAAATCAATTGCTGCTCTAGTGAAGAAACCCAAAGTTGAACCCAAGCCCGAGACTAAGTGCTTCTGTAATAAGGGGAACGGTCACTGAAGCAGAACCACCCTAGATACTTGGTAGATGAGAAGGCTGGCAAGGTTAACAGAAGTATGTATTGGACATACATTATATTAAATGTGTACTTTACTAGTACTCCTAGTAGCAGCAGGGTATTGGATACCGGTTCGGTTGCTAAGTGTTAGTAACTCGAAATAAAAGGCTACAGAATAAACGGACACTAGCCAAAGGTGAGACGATGATATGTGTTGGAAGTGTTTCCAAGGTTGATGTGATCAAGCATCGCACGCTCCGTCTACCATCGGGATTGGTGAAACCTAAATAATTGTTATTTGGTGTTTGCGTTGAGCATAGACATGACTGGATTATGTTTATCGCAGTATGGTTATTCATTTAAGGAGAATAATGGTTACTCTGTTTATTTGAATAATACCTCAATGGTCTTGCACCAAAAATGAATGGTTTATTGAATCCCGATCGTAGTGATACACATGTTCATGCCAAAAGATATAAGATAGTAATGATAGTACCACATACTTGTGGCACTGCAATTTGAGTCATAATGGTATAATACGCACGAGGAAGCTCCATGTTGATGGATTTTTGGACTCACTTGATTTTGAATCACTTGAGACATGCGAACCATGCCTATTGGTATATATGCATGAAGAAACTCCATACAGATGGATCATTTGGGCTCACTTGATTTTGAATCACTTGAGACATGCAAATCATACCGCATGGGCAAGATGACTGAAAGGCCTCGTTTTCAGTAAGATGGAACAAGAAAGCAACTTGTTGGAAGTGATACATTTTGATGTGTGTAGTCCAATGAGTGCTGAGGCATGTAGTGGATATCATTATGTTCTTACTTCACAAATGATTTGAGTAGATGCTAAGTATATTTACTTGATGAATCATGAGTCTGAATTATTGAAAGGTTCAAGTAATTTCAGGGTGAAGTTGAAAGATCGTCGTGACAAGAGGATAAAAATATATATGATGTGATCATGGAGATGAATATCTGAATTACGAGTTTGGCACATAGTTAAGACATTGTGGAAATTGTTTCACAACTAATACCGCCTGGAACACCATAGTGTGATGGTGTGTCCGAACATCATAACTGCACCCTATTGGATATGGTGCATACCATGATGTCTCTTATCGAATTACCACTATAGTTTATGGGTTAGGCATTAGAGACAACCACATTCACTTTAAATAGGGCACCATGCAATTCCATTTGAGTCGACACCGTATGAGCTATGGTTCAGAGAAACCTAAGTTGTCATTTCTTAAAAGGTTTGGGGCTGCGACGCTTATGTGAAAAAGTTTCAGGCTGATAAGCTCGAACCCAAAGAAGATAAATGCATCTTCATAGGACACCCAAAAACAGTTGGGTATACCTCCTGTCTCAGATCCGAAAGCAATAGGGATTGTTTCTTAAATCGGGTCCTTTCTCGAGGAAAAGTTTCTCTCGAAAGAATTGAGTGGGAGGATGGTGGAGACTTGATGAGGTTATTGAACCGTCACTTCAACTAGTGTGTAGCAGGGCACATGAAGTTGTTCCTGTGGCACCTACACCAATTGAAGTGGAAGCTTATGATAGTGATCATGAAACTTCGGATCAAGTCACTACCAAACCTCATAGGTCGACAAGGATGTGTACCACTTCAGAGTAGAACGTAATCCTATCTTGGAAGTCATGTTGCTAGACAACAATGAACCTACGAGCTATGAAGAAGCGATGGTGGGCCCGGATTCCAACGAATGGCTCGAGGCCATAAAATCCGAGAGAGGATCCATGTATAAAACAAAGTATAGACTTTGAAAGACTACTTGATGGTCGTAAGGTTGTTAGGTGCTGATGGATTTTAAAAGGAAGACAGACAATGATGGTAAGTGTCACCATTAAGAAAGCTCGACTTGTCATTAAGATGTTTCCCGACAAGTTCAATGAGTTGACTACGATGAGAGTTTCTCACTCGTAGCGATGCTGAGAGTCTGTTGGAATTATGTTAGCAGTTACTGCAGTATTTATGAAATCTTGCAGATAGGATGTTAAAACATTGTTTCCTCGACATTTTTCTTGAGGAAAGGTTGTATGTAAGAAAACCAGAAGTTTTTGACAATCCTGAAAGATGCTAACAAGTATGCAAAGCTCCAACAACCCTTCTAAGGACTGGAGTAAGCATCTCGGAGTTGGAATGTACGCTTTGATGAGATGATCAAAGATTTTGGGTTTATACAAAGTTTATGAGAAACTTGTATTTTCAAAGAAGTGAGTGGGAGCACTATAGAATTTCTTATGAGTATATGTTGTTGACTATTGTTGATCAGAAATGATGTAGAATTTCTGGAAAGCATATAGGGTTATTTGAAAAGTGTTTTCAATGGAAAACCTGGATTGAGCTACTTGAACATTGAGCATCAAGATCTATAAGGATAGATCAAAACGCTTAATAGTACTTTCAAATGAATACATACCTTGACAAGATTTTGAAGGAGTTCAAAATAGATCAGCAAAGAAGGAGTTCTTGGCTGTGTTACAAGGTGTGAGTATTGAGTAAGACTCAAGACCTGACCACGGTAGAAGAGAGAGAAAGGATGAAGGTCGTCCCTATGCTTTAGACGTAGGCTCTATAGTATGCTATGCTGTGTACCGCACCTGAAGAGTGCCTTGCCATCAGTCAGTCAAGGGGTACAAGAGTGATCCAAGAATGGATCGCATGACAGCGGTCGAACTTATCCTTAGTAACTAGTGGACTAAGGAATTTTCTCGATTATGGAGGTGGTAAAAGAGTTCGTCGTAAAGGGTTACGTCGATGCAAACTTTGACACTAATCCGGATGACTCTGAGGAGTAAACCGGATTCGTACAGTAGAGCAGTTATTTGGAATAGCTCCAAGTAGTGCGTGGTAGCTGCATCTACAAGATGACATAGAGATTTGTAAAGCACACATGGATCTGAAAGGTTCATACCCATTGACTGATAAACCTCTCTCACAAGCAAGATATGAACACACCCCATGGGTGTTGGATTCATTACAATCACATAGTAATGTGAACTGGATTATTGACTCTAGTGCAAGTGGGAGACTGTTGGAAATATGCCCTAGAGGCAATAATAAATTAGTTATTATTATATTTCCTTGTTCATGATAATCATTTATTATCCATGCTAGAATTGTATTGATAGGAAACTCAGATACATGTGTGGATACATAGACAACACCATGTCCCTAGTAAGCCTCTAGTTGACTAGCTTGTTGATCAATAGATGGTTACGGTTTCCTGACCATGGACATTGGATGTCGTTGATAACGGGATCACATCATTAGGAGAATGATGTGATGGACAAGACCCAATCCTAAGCCTAGCACAAGATCGTGTAGTTCGTATGCTAAAGCTTTTCTAATGTCAAGTATCATTTCCTTAGAACATGAAATTGTGCAACTCCTGGATACCGTAGGAATGATTTGGGTGTACCAAACGTCACAACGTAAGTGGATGGCTATAAAGGTGCACTGCGGGTATCTCCGAAAGTGTCTGTTGGGTTGGCACGAATCGAGACTGGGATTTGTCACTCTGTGTGACGGAGAGGTATCTCTGGGCCCACTCGGTAGGATATCATCATAATGTGCACAATGTGACCAAGGAGTTGATCATGAGATGATGTGTTACGGAATGAGTAAAGAGACTTGCCGGTAACGAGATTGAACAAGGTATCGGGATACCGACGATCGAATCTCGGGCAAGTACTATACCGGTAGACAAAGGGAATTGTATACGGGATTGATTGAATCCTTGACATCGTGGTTCATCTGATGAGATCATCATGGAACATGTGGGAGCCAACATGGGTATCCAGATCCCGCTGTTGGTTATAGGCCAAAGAGTTGTCTCGGTCATGTCTACATGGTTCCTGAACCCGTAGGGTCTACACACTTAAGGTTCAATGACGCTAGGGTTATAGGGAAAGTATGTACGTGGTTACCGAATGTTGTTCGGAGTCCTGGATGAGATCCCGGATGTCACGAGGAGTTCCGGAATGATCCGGAGGTAAAGATTGATATATAGGAAGTGAGGATTTGGCCACCGGAAGTGTTCCGGGCATCACCGGTAATGTACCGAGACCACCGGAAGGGTCCAGGGGTCCACCGAGAGGGGCCACCAGCCCCGAAGGCCTTAGTGGGCCAATAGTTGGAAGGGACCAGCCCCTAGATGGGCTGGGGTGCCTCCCACCAGGGCCCAAGGCACCTCCAAGAGGGGAAGGGGGCCAAACCCTAGGGCATATGGGCCCTAGGGCCCATCCTGGTGCGCCCCCTCTCCCTCTCCCCTCTGGCCGCCACCCTAGATGGGATCTAGGGCTGCCGCCCCCCTTGGGGAGGGAACCCTAGAGGGGGCGCAGCCCATCCCCTCCCCCTATATATACTTGAGGTATGGGGCTGCTCAACATATGATTTGATCTCTCTCTTGGCGCAGCCCTACCTCTCTCCCTCCTCGTCTCTCGTAGTGCTTGGCGAAGCCCTGCTGGACTCCCGCACTCCTCCACCACCACCACTCCATCGTGCTGCTGCTGGACGGAGTTTTCCCCAACCTCTCCTTCTCCCCTTGTTGGATCAAGGCGTGGGAGACATCACCGGGCTGCACGTGTGTTGAACGCGGAGGCGCCGTTGTTCGGCGCTTAGATCGGAATCAACCGTGATCTAAATCGCTACGAGTATGACACCTTCATCCGTGTTCCTGTAACGCTTCTGCATCACGATCTACAAGGGTATGTAGATGCACTCCCCTTCCCCTCGTTGCTAGATTACTCCATAGATTGATCTTGGTGATGCGTAGAAAATTTAATAATTCTACTACGATCCCCAACAAATTGTTACTTTAGCATAAGAGATCATATGACAATATATCTATATGTTGTTGTTCTAAGAATGATCATGATGCCCTCATGTCCGTATTTTATTTTATCGACCCCTCTATCTCTAAACATGTGGACATATTTTTCGATTTCGGCTTTCGCTTGAGGACAAGCGAGGTCTAAGCTTGGGGGAGTTGATACATCCATTTCGCATCGTGCTTTTATATTAATATTTATTGCATTATGGGCTGTTATTACACATTATGTCACAATAATTATGCCTATTCTCTCTTATTTTACAAGGTTTACATGAAGAGGGAGAATACCGACAGCTGGAATTCTGGGCTGGAAAAGGAGCAATTATTAGAGACCTATTATGCACAGCTCCAAAAGTCCTGAAACTCCACGGGAATTATTTTCAGAATATATAAAAAATATTGGGCGAAAGATGTACCAGAGGGGAGCCACCCACCGTCCACGAGGGTGGGGGCGCGCCCTACCCCCTAGGCGCGCCCCCTTGCCTCGTGGGCCCCTGGTGGCCCTCTGATGCCCATCTTTGGCTATATGGAGTCTTTCGTCGAGGAAAAAATCATAAGCAAGCTCACGGGATGAAACGCCGCCGCCACGAGGCGGAACCTTGGCAGAACCAATTTAGGGCTCCGGCTGAGCTGCTCTGCCGGGGAAACTTCCCTCCGGGAGGGGGAAATCATCACCATGGTCATCACCAGTGATCCTCTCATCTCTAGGGGGTCAATCTCCATCAACATCTTCACCAACACCATCTCATCTCAAACCCTAGTTCATCTCTTGTATTCAATCTTTGTATCCAAACCTCAGATTGGTACCTGTGGGTTGCTAGTAGTGTTGATTACTCCTTGTAGTTGATGCTAGTTGGTTTACTTGGTGGAAGATCATATGTTCAGATCCATTATGCATATTAATACCCCTCTGATTATGAACATGAATATGCTTTGTGAGTAGTTACGTTTGTTCCTGAGGACATGGGAGAAGTCTTGCTATAAGTAGTCATGTGGGGATCGTTGCAGAAATTAAAAAAATTCTATGCATCACCAAGATCAATCTATGGAGAGACTAGGAATGAGAGAGAGAGAGAGGAGTGCATCTTTGTACCCTTGAAGATCGCGAGACGGAAGCATTACAAGAACACGAATGAAGGAGTCGTACTCGTGGCGATTCATATCGCGGTTGATTCCGATCACAACGGCGCCTCCGCGTTCAACACACGTGCAGCACGGGAACGTCTCCTCCTTCTTGATCCGGCAAGGGGGAAGGAGAAGTTGGGGAAGAACTCCGGCAGCACGACGGCGTGGTGGTGGAGTTTGAAGTTCTCTAGCAGGGCTTCGCCAAGCTCAACAGAGGAGGAGGAGTTTGAGAGGGGGATGGCTGCGCCAGGGGAAGGGGTAGGTATTCATTCGATATTTTGTTAATATGTATGTTGTCATCCCTCTAGTGGTGTAATGTGAACATCGACTACATGAAACCTCACCATTGATTGGGCCTAGATGGAGGCATTGGGAAGTAATAAGTAGATGATGGGTTGCTAGAGTGACAAAAGCTTAAACCCTTGTTTATGCGTTGCTTCGTAAGGGGCTGATTTGGATCCATATGTTTCATGCTATGGTTAGGTTTACCTTAATACTTCTATTTTTTTGATAGAAAGACTGTAAGGGAACCCCCTATAGTATAATTGGTGCAACAAACCCAAATTGGAAGTACCATGCCTTGAACCTGGGTGGGTGGGAAGGCATCAGCCCCTTCCCACCACTAGGCTATGCCTTAGTCTCCACCTTAATACTTATGTTGTAGTTGCAGATGCTTGCAATGGGGTTTAATCATAAGTGGGATGCTTGTCCAAGTAAGGGCAGTAATCAAGCACCGATCCACCCACATATCAAATTATCAAAGTACCGAACGCGAATCATATGAACGTGATGAAAACTAGCTTGACGATAATTCCCATGTGTCCTCGGGAGCGCTTTCCGTCATATAACAGTTTGTCCAGGCTTGTCCTTTGCTACAAAAAGGATTGGGCCATCTTGCTGCACCTTATTTACTTTTATTACTTGCTACTCGTTACAAATTACCTTATCACAAAACTATCTGTTACCGATAATTTCAGTGCTTGCAGAGAATACCTTACTGAAAACTACTTATCATTTCCTTCTGCTCCTCGTTGGGTTCGACACTCTTACTTATCGAAAATGCTACGATAGATCCCCTACACTTGTGGGTCATGGGACCAC
The DNA here is from genome assembly GCF_018294505.1 of Triticum aestivum. NCBI lineage: Eukaryota > Viridiplantae > Streptophyta > Magnoliopsida > Poales > Poaceae > Triticum > Triticum aestivum. The sequence continues at coordinate 65,374,629 of NC_057812.1, forward strand.
TCAAATTAGTTCGTCTCCATTAGTGGCGGGTAGACGACGGTGATGTTGGCCTGGTGGACGAACTCTTGCTGCACCACCACCTTGCGGTAGCCACGCCGCGTCGGGCTCCGGCCATGGCGCACCGGCGAGGCCGAGACACAGCGGCGACCCGGCGATGGAGTGCGCAAACCTTCACTCACCATGGATCTGATGCCAAGTGTAATCTCTACCCAAGGTAGAAGATGAACTCACGCACACAAGATAGAAGAAGATTACACGGAAGTTTTGGCATCTCACAACCTGTGCATTTTATGACTCTCTTTCTCTTAATTAAACAAAGTGATTACGAGGGTATTTAAAAGGGAAGCAAACGCACGGGCCAAGTCACACAAACCGTCCTGATCCTAAGATCACGCTCCACGCACACATGTACTCAACTAAACAAGTGTATGCACATCCAGCCACTCCAATGGACCAACTCAACGTCTTTGCCTCAACTAACTCACCTTACTTATAGCTAGTCTATTGGCACGACAACGTACAGACCCCTCTCGCTATCTCCTGCATGCATGTAACAAGTGTATGCATGTACTCACAACTCCTGGCTTGACTTGACCGATGATCAGCTCGCACCATTGCCGATCCATCAGTCCACTTCACCATTGTGCCATGCATTGTTGTACCAGACTTAGACTGAACAGACCCAACAGAAATAAACTAGATGAACTACTAAAAAACAATGGTTAACACCAACAATCACCCCTTAACCTTGTCGTTCTTTATCGGGAACTCCATGGCGACCTTCAGTACAGCCCCGACTTGTCGGCGGCGGCCGCGTCGGCGAGAAGGGCCCGCTCCTTCTTCGGCTCGGTACAATCCCTGGAGCAATGCCCGTAATCTTGGAAAGTGTAGCAACAAACCTTGCAAATTTCAAATTTTCTCTTCTTCTTGTCAATGCCACTGTGGTGCCGAGCAACCCACTCCTACATGAGGAGCAGTCGACTCCCACCACCTTGGTCATAGTTGTTGGCGCCCTCATCCAAGTCACTCCAGTCCTCCGCCGTTTTGAGCCTACCCACAAGCTCCTCCATGGACATGGTTTTAAGATCAAGAAGCTACTCAATGGAAATAGCTACCTGGGTATACTTGGACGGCACGATGTGGAGAAACTTCTTCACGACCTTCACCTCATCGACGTTCTCGCCGAGCGTGTGCTGCTTGTCGGCGATCCTGTTTGTGCGTATGGCGAGCTTGTCAAGGCTCTCGCTGCTCCTCATGAGGACAACATCAAGCTCCTTTAGGAGAGTCTGCGCCTTGGCCTCACGGACTCGGGCATCGCCGACCTGCATCATCTTGATGGCATCCCATGCCTTCTTTGCAGCCTCTTTCACGGCAAGCGTGGAGTGCATCCCCTATGGCACGGCTCGCAGAATTGCCGCAAGCGCCGCCCTGTCCCGGCTGAAGCTCCTGCCTCCCTCGATGGCGACGCACATGTGTTGGGCCTCCATGTTCAACTTCATGATAAGTGACCACTCGAAGTAGTTCGTCATTGTCAGCGGCGGGTAGACGACGGTGCTGCTCGCCTGGTGGACGAACTCCTTCTGCACCACCACCTCGCGGCAGCCACGCCGCGTCGGGCTCCGGCCGTGGCGCACCGGCGATGCCGAGACATGGCGGCGACCCGGCGATGGAGTGCGCGAACCTTCACTCACCATGGCTCTGATGCCAAGTGTAATCTCTGCCCAAGGTAGAAGATGAACTCACGCACACAATATAGAAGAAGATTACACGGGAGTTTTGGCATCTCACAACTTGTGCCTTTTCTGACTCTCTTTCTCCTAATTAATCAAATCTATTACAAGGATATTTAAAAGGGAAGCAAACACACGGGCCAAGTCACACACACCGGCGTGATCCTAAAATCACGCTCCACGCACACATGTACTCCACTAAACAAGTGCATGCACATCTAGCAACTCTGATGGACCAACTCAACGTCTTTGCCTCAACTAACTCTCCTCACTTTGAGCTAGTCTCTTGGCACGGCAACGTATAGATCCCTCTCGCTATCACCTGCATGCATGTACCGATACAATCTATCTAAAACTTATGCATGTACTCACAACTCCTGGGTTCACATGACCCATGGTCAGCTCGCACCATTGCCGATCCGTTAGTCCACTTCACCATGATGCCAACCATTGATGTACTAGACTTAGACTGAACAAACCCAAACAGAAATAAACTAGATGATCTACTAAACAACAATGGTTAACACCAACAATCACCCCTTAACCTTGTTGTGTTTATTGGGAACTCCATGGCGACCTTCAGTACAACCCGGCTTGTCATTAGCGGCCGCGTCGGCGAGAAGCGCCCGCTCCTTCTTCGGCTCGGTACCGTCCCTGGACTAATGTCCGTACTGTTGGCAAGTGTAGCAACAAACCTTGCGAATGTCGAAGTTTCTCTCCTTCTTGCCGGCGCCGCTGCGGTGGCGAGCAAGCCACTCCTCCTCCGTGAGGAGAAGGCGACTCCCACCACCCTAGTCGTAGTTGCTGGCGCCCTCGTCCAAGTCGCTCCGGCCCTCCGCCGTTTTAAGCCTTCCCACAAGATCTTCCATGTACATGGTTTTAAGATCAAGAAGCTGCTCAATTGCAATAGCTACCTGGGTATACTTGGATTGCACGATGCGGAGAAGCTTCTTCACGACCCTCACCTCGTCGAGGTTCTCGCTGAGAGCGCCCAGCCTGTTGGCGATCCCGTTCATGCATATGGCGAGCTCATCGAGTGTCTCGCCGCTCCTCATGCGGACGACATCACATTCCTTTAGGAGAGTCTGCGCCTTGGCCTCACGGACGCTAGCATTGCCGACCCGCATGATCTTGATGGCATCCCATGCCACCTTTGCCATTGCCTTCACGGCAAGCGTGGAGTGCATCTCCTGCGGCACGGCTCGCAGTATTGCCGCAAGCGCCGCCCTGTCCTGGCTGAAGCTCCCGCCTCCCTTGATGGCATCCCACACGCGTTGCACCTCCATGTTCACCTTCGTGATCAACGACCACTCGAAGTAGTTCATCACCGTCAGTGGCGGGTAGATGACGGTGATGTTGGCCTGGTGGACGAACTCCTGCTGCACCACCGCCTCGCGGCAGCCACGACGCGTCGGGCTCCGGCCGTGTGATACGTCTCCAACGTATCTATAATTTTTGATTATTCAATGTTGTTATATTATCAATCTTGGATGTTTTATAATCAATTTATAGTCATTTTATATCATTTTTGGTACTAACCTATTGACATAGTGCCAAGTGCCAGTTGCTGTTTTTTGCATGTTTTTTACATCGCAGAAAATCAATACTAAACGGGGTTTAAATGCCACGAAACTTTACGGAGATTTTTTATGGACCAAAAGACACCTAATGGGCCAAGGCTGCGCCTGGGGGTGCTCCGAGGAGAGCACAACCCACCAGGGCGCGCCAGGAGGCCCAGGCACGCCCTTGTGGGTTGTGCCCACCTCAGGTGCCCCCGGACCGCCGTTTTGCTCTATAAATACCACAATATTCCATAAACCATAGGGGTGTCGACGAAAATCAATTCCATCCACCGTAGAGTCCAGAACCACCAGATCGAATCTAGACACCATCACGGTGGGGTTCACCACCTCCATTGGTGCCTCCCCGATGATGCGTGAGTAGTTCTTTGTAGACCTTCGGGTCTGTAGTTAGTAGCTAGATGGCTTCCTATCTCTTGTTTTATTCTCAATACAATGGTCTCTTGGAGATCCATATGATGTAACTCTTTTTGCGGTTTGTTTGTTGGGATCGGATGAACTTTGAGTTTATGATCAGATCTATCTTTTTATCCATGAAAGTATTTGAGTTTCTTTGATCTTTTTATGCATGATTTCTTATAGCCTTGTATTTCTTCCCCATATTTGGGTTTTGTTTGGCCAACTTGATCAATTTATCTTGCAATGGGAAGAGGTGCTTTGTAGTGGGTTCGATCTTACGGTGCTTGATCCAAGTGATAGAAGGGGAACCGACGCGTATGTATTGTTGCTACTAAGGATAAAACGATGGGGTCTATCTCTACATAGATAGATCTTGTCTACATCATGTCATCATTCTTATTGCATTACTTCGTTTCTCCATGAACTTAATACACTAGATGCATGTTGGATAGCGGTCGATGTGTGGAGTAATAGTAGTAGATGCAGGCAGGAGTCAGTCTCCTAATCTTGGACGTGATGCCTATGTAATGATCATTGCCTGGACATCGTCATGATTATTTGAAGTTCTATCAATTGCCCAACAGTAATTTGTTTACCCACCGTTTGCTATTTTTCTCGAGAGAAGCCACGAGTTAAACCTACGGCCCCCGGGTCTCTTTCTCATATTATTTGCCTTTGCGATCTATTTTATTTGCCTTTTATTTTTAGATCTATTAAATCCAAAAATACAAAAATACCTTGCTGCAATTTATTTTATTTGGCGTTCGATCTATCAATATTTACAAACCTCTCACGTCCGTTTGCCCATCTTAGGGCACCGCTACCCGAAAGGGATTGACAACCCCTTTTACACGTCGGGTAGCGAGTAGTTGTTATTTGTGTGCAGGTGGTGTTTATGTTGTGTTGCTTGGTTCTCCTACTGGTTCGATAACCTTGGTTTCATATCTGAGGGAAATATCTACCGCCGCTGTGTTGCATCATCCCTTCCTCTTTGGGAAAATACTGACGTAGCGTCAAGCGACATCAAAAGGAATTTCTAGCGCCGTTGCCAGGGAGGATGTTGAACATATACCAGGTTCCTAACCACAAATCTCATCTCCTCACAATTTACATTATTTGCCATTTGCCTCTCATTTTCCTCTCCCCCACTTCACAAAAAATGCCGTTTTATTCGCCCCTCTTTTTCGTTCGCCGTTTTCTTGCCGGATCTGTTTTTGTGTGTGTTCTTGTTTGCGTAGTCATGATGCCTCAAAGAAAATATTATGATGTTCCTTACCCCAATATTTTACTTTAAATTGAGAAAAGTACTAAGGAATATATGACTACACAATTTGAGCATAATAAGTATTTTACTAAAGAACATAAGGAACACTCCGTTGTGCTGGATGCTATAACAAAACAACTTGATGATATTAGTAGAGAAGTTTAACATCTCCAATCTAAGTATGCTTTTGCTGAAAGTTTGTTAGGAAAAATATCCGATGCACAAGCTACCCTAGTAAATCAAATGGCTGCTAAACCAATCTCACTAGAGGATAAAAGTGATGATGATCTTAAAATGATTGGTGGTTCTTCTATTGATTCCTTGTTTAGTAATATTAAGATTGATGAAAAAGGGACTGGAGAAGAGTCAACTTTAGCTAGAAGGCGTCCCGCTATTTCGGAGGGTGAAAATCTTGGTGAGAAAATTGATACAAGTGGTTTTGAAGAGGTCAAAACTTTAGCTAGTGATGTGCCCACTCTTTTGGATTACAAAGACTTTAATTATGATAATTTATCTTTGATTGAATGTATTTCTTTGTTGCAATCCATGATAAATTCACCCCATGCTTATGAACAAAATAAAGCTTTTACTAAACATATTGTTGATGCTATGATGAAAGCTTTAGAAGAAAAGTTGGAATTAGAAGTTTCAATTCCTAGAAAATTGCATGATGAATGGGAACCTACTATCTAACAAGATTAAAAATTATGAGTGTTTTGCTTTGTGTGACTTGGGTGCTAGTGTTTCTACTATCACTAGTGGAAAAACGACTTTTAGTACCGGTTCGTAAGGACCTTTAGTACCGGTTCTGGAACCGGTACTAAAGGGTGGGCACTAAAGGTCCCCCCTTTAGTCCCAGTTCAGCATGAACCGGGACCAAAGGCTCAACACGTGGCATGAGGCGCGCCATGGTCTTGGGGACCTTTAGTCCCGGTTGGTGGATTTTTTTTATTTTTTTGAAATAAAGCAAAAACAGCCCGCCTACGGGGCCGACACAGCCTGCATACGACTAGAAACCCAACCTCTAGTTGGGCCAGGATGCAGGCCCGCACGGCCCAGTAGGCCCCACAGGGCAGAAGACTTGCAATTGGCCCACAAAGGCCTGCTTAGAGAGGAGCTCAACACGGTAGCCGCGGCGGGGCTTATAAACCGGTGCGAGCTCCTCTCAACTAGAGAGGTGGGACTAAACATTGTGCACTGCGGGTGGCAGCGCACCACCTTTAGTACTGGTTGGTGGCTTCAACCGGTACTAAAGGGGGAGGGGGTCTTTAGTACCGGTTGGAGCCACCAACCCGTACTAAAGGCCACCACCTTTAGTACCGGTTGGAGCCACCAACCCGTACTAAAGGGGGGGGTCTTTATTACCGGTTGGAGCCACCAACTCGTACTTAAAGGCCACCACCTCTTTAGTACCGGTTTGTGCCACGGACCGGTACTAAAGGTTCGCCATGAACCGGTACTAATGAGCGCCGCCCGCCTAGCCGTTAGAACCGGCACTATTGGTCACATTAGTGCCGGCTCAAATACAAACCGGGACTAATGAGCTGAACATTTGACCCTTTTTCTACTAGTGTATTCCGAAATCTTCATGTGATGTGCTTGGTCTTACCGATATTGAATCATGTTCCTTAAATTTGCACTTCGCGGATTCTACTATTAAAAAGCCTATGGGAATAATTAATGATATTCTTATTATTGAAACTAGGAATTATGTGTCCATAGATTTTATTGTTCTTGATATTGATTGCAATCCGTCTTGTCCAATTATTCTTGGTAGACCGTTTTTACGCACTACCAGTGCCGTGATTGATATGAAAGACGCAATATCAAGTTCCAATTTCCTTTGAGGAAGGGTATGGAAGAATTACCTAGAACAAGAATTAGGCCACCATATGAATCAATCATGAGGGAATCTTATGGATCTCGAACCAAAGATGACAAAACTTAGATCCTTGCTTTATGCCTAGCTAAGGGCGTAAAACTATAGCGCTAGTTGGGAACCAACCCAATGAGTAAAATTTATTTTTGCTTTTTTGCTTCCTATTTTTGAGTGTTAGCACAATTATGCTACTGTTATGATTGTGTTTTTATGTTTTAATTAGTGTTTGTGCCAAGTAAAGCCTTTAGGATCTTCTTCGGTTATAGTTGTTTGATCTTGCTGAAAAAAACAAGAAATTTTGCGCTCACGAAATTAATTTTTTTTTAACCAGAGAGCGATAAAATACCCATTCCTTTTGCACTAGATTAATATGCAAATTGCCCAGGCCGTCCTATTTTTTCAGAATTTTTTGGAGTTACAGAAGTATTCAAAACATCCAGATAGCCTCATAATGTTCTGTTTTTGACAGATTCTGTTTTCTTTGCGTTGTGTGCTTGTTTTGATGGCTCTATGGTTTCTTTGATGAGTTTTTGCCATAGAAAAGTTGGAATATAGTAGATATAATGCAAGAACAAAATATGAATTAGTTTGATACATCACTTATAGTAGTGATTTATTTTCTTATATTAACGGATCTCACGAAGGTTTTGTTGAGTTTTGTGTGATTGAAGTTTTTAAGTTTTGGGTTATCTTATGATGGAGGAAGGAATAAGGAGTAAGAAGAGCCTAAGCTTGGGGGTGCCCTGGCATCCCCCGCTATTATCCAAAAGAGAGCAAGCAACAAAGCTTGGGGATGCTCCTGAGTGGCATCCCCTCTTTCTTCTAACGACCATCGGTATTTTACTCGAAGCTATATTTTTATTCGTCACATACTATGTGTTTTGCTTGGAGCGTCTTCTATGATATGAGTCTTTGCTTGTTTTATTTTGTGTTTTAATTCTTGATTCCTTGCTGGACACACCTATTTGAGAGATCCAAAATTATGTCATGACTTGTTAGAATTGCTCTCTATGCTTCACATAATTTTTTTATGAGCTATGGACTTGCTCTAGTGCTTCACTTATATCTTTTTGAGCATGGTGTGCTTTAGTATTTTTGAAGAAATGCTCTCTTGATTCACTTAGATTTTTTTGAGAGTTAGTAAAATTTTCAAGAAATTCTGTTGGGGATATGACTACTAGATATGACCCGCCCAGGAGGGGCCGGGTCAACCGTAATGGCGGGTTACTTAAGTGAAGCCCGAAGAGTATACATGGTGACGGTTTATGATAAGGCTTATAATAGGCCCAAGCCCAGAGGCGGCTTAAGGCCCGTAAGTATAAACCGCCATGTATGAATAATACTTGTAAAGTAAGGCATGTAAGAGATGCCACCGAGCCGGACATGTTGTATGAGCCGACGGGACTCTGTAGGCCGCAGGGCGTCAACCCGTGTATATAAGGGGACGACCCGGCGGCAGCTTATGGCAAGAAACAACAGATCGAGAGCCAAGCTAGCGGATTCGCTCCTGGCTCATCGAAACCTAGCAATACCACATCAACTGGACAAGGCTTTACCTTCACCGCAAGGGGCCGAACCAGTATAAACCTCTCGTGTCCTTTGTCCCAATTAACCCCTTTAAGCTTCCTAGTTGTGATGGCTCCACGACTATGTCCTTTCACTAGGACATCTGCCATGACGATTCCACGATAGTTGGCGCCCACCGTGGGGCCAGCGCATGGTGGATTTGAGTTCTTGAAGGTAAGCTTCGAAGGGCTCAAGGGATACGCTGTGGGCCAGATGACCAAGAGTCGTCGTGGCAAGATCTACATCGCGACGCAGACTGGGGCCCCGACGCCGGCTCAATTGAGTACGGGTATCGGGTCCCCTTCGGAGGAATCCATGTCTTCATCGGCCGGATCGGCGAGCCGGGCCCTGAGCCGGACATCTGCACTGACCTCATCGAGGCGGCTCAACGTGCGAGACCCACCCGGACTCAGCCCGCCGTGAGGCGTGCCTTCGTAGCTTGCATCCATGGAGGGTAGTTTTCTGAAGGATCTGTGGATGGCGGTGAGACGGCCGTCTATTCTGACGGTGAGTCATCCACCGGTGAGACGGATTCATTGTATCAACTACAAGATGGCAGGCTTGGGGCTGTTCTGATGGCAGCAGTATTCCAGGCCCCTTTTAGTCGCCGAACAAAGTGGGGATCTTCATGACTAGTACGCAGCCCGCTCAAAACTCTACGGTGGCGGCAACGATAACCACTGGGTCGGCAGTGGCCGGGTCAGTAGACCCCACGCGCCCACCGGTTGAGGTGCTGATGGATCTCATGGATAGGCTGACAGCCCTGTTGACCGCCGTGGTCGAACCGGCGGATAAGGCTCAGCATGATGCGGAGGTGGCACAGTTACGTGGGGAGGTAGCACAAGCCAAGGAAAACTTGGCGCCGGAGGACGTCAGGATGGCTACGGAGCGGGCGCCTTTGGACGCTCGGGCTCAGCAGCTTCAATCAGAGGCTTTTCGGCTCACAATGGATCTGAATGCATCTAATGAGGTCATGAGGAGAAGGCACCAGAAGGCTCAATCATGTATGCCTCTGACTTATGATCCTAGGAACCTCTTCCACACACCCGGGGCCGGTCCTAGTAACTCGCCGGAGGCAAACCAGATTACAACACCCAGGGCTGGGGCGCCGGGTCAGCCGCGGGCTATGGAACCCTGCCGTGTGAATACTGCTCCGTGTCATTATACACCAACACCACCGGGTCATTGTTCTAACCCTCTGGAGAATCTGATCGCTGCATCGGCACGTTTGGCGGCTCTCACCATGGAAGGCGACTCTCCGACGGTGATCGAAATGCGAAGGTTCAGAGAACTTCTTCAGACGGCTCTGGCGCAGCAGGACTCATACTCTTATAGTCGAGACATGATTCATTCAACCCCTAGCCCAAGCCGGAGCCCGAGCTATAGCAGGCATATGGATTCAGCGGCCATGTCAAGCAACGCCCAGTGCCATAACCAGCCGCGCAGGCATGACCCGGTGCGTGATGGAGCTCTTAACTTGGTTGACCAGGATAGGATCCGCCAAGAGGCTGAGCGGGCGGTTCAATAGGCAGCTGAGCAGGCAGCTCACCAAGCTTTTCTGGTTTATCCGACGACCTGTGTTGAAGCAGGTGTGGCCACAAGGACAGGAGGTGTCCCTTGCTTGGTGCCGGCTCTAGGTAATGAGCGTTTGACAAAGGATTTCAAGGGGCCTCGAAAGGTGCCTAATTACACCGCCGACTTACAGCCCGAGGCATGGATTGAAAGTTATGAGATGGCCATGGAATTGCTGGAGGTCAGTGATGCAGCAATGGCTAAATACTTCACTATGATGCTGGATGGAATGGCCCTCACTTGGTTAATGGGACTACCACCTAATTCCATTGGTTCCTGGGCCGAGTTAAAGGCCCGGTTTATTCAGAACTTCAAAGATACATGCAAGCAGCCCATGTCGATTGTGGACTTGACTAATCGCAAGCAAGAGGAAGGTGAGTCAACGACCCATTGGGTGCGCCGGGTAAAGGAAATAATACATTCATCTGATAAGATGGATGTCGGCTCTGCGGTCTTAATGTTAGAGAAAATTGCCGTTTTGAACCTCTAAAACAGAAGCTAGGGCAGCTCAAGCGAGATTGTAATGACATGGGCCAGCTGATGGCGGCTCTCGTCAAATATGGGGATTCAGATAGTACCAAAGATCCTGCGTCTGATGAAGAGAAGACAGGGAAGGGAAAGAAGAATGACAACGCTAAGGGCTTTCAGCATAACCCGACAAATCAAGGAGGTAAATAACAAACATAAGGCTGACGACAGCTCAAAGTTTGTGGCGAATGCGCAAGGCAACAATCAACGACGTAAGGGGAGGCCACCTCCTCGGTCAGGCGGGTCAGGTCCCACCCTCGAGCAGTTGGTAAATGAACCCTGTCCAAGACACGGCACCTGGGAGAAGCCGGCCACCCATCTATGGAAAGACTGTACGATCATCAAGGCTTTTAAGAATTCTAACATGTTCGACGGTAATCATGGACCTGACGGCGGCACAGGCGGTGGCGGTTTTCATGGCCCGGGCGGCGATTCAGGCGTTGGCGGTTTTCATGGCCAGGGCCCTCAGGGTAATCAGGGTGGTTATAATCAGCAATCCGACCAAGGAGGTCATCAACAATAGCAATCTAGTTTTCAAAGTAACCCAAAGCAGCTAAGTAGTGGGCAGTATCATGTGTTCACCACCAGTTTATGCAAAAGGGACCAGAAACTTCATAAGAGAGCGGTCAATGCAGTTGAGCCAACAGTTCCTCGTTATTTGAGATGGTCTGAGCAGCCTATTCTGTGGAGTTGGGAGGATCACCCGCCCCGGGTAGATAACCCGGGTCATCTGGCTTTGGTGGTGGTGCCTCAGGTTGCACTACTAGGGAAAACCCTAGCAGTAGCGCTGGTTTTGTGCTCACTAGTAGCGCGGGTAGGCGCGCTACTAATAAGGCGCTACAACTATTGCTTAGCAGTAATGCGTGCCTGCACGCGCTACTGCTAGGACAAATAGCTGCATCGTTTGTTCACTCCCACGCTCCTGCTAATGTAACTACTGGCAGCGTGTTTTCTCTCCATCGCTACTGGTATTCTTTTTTATTTTTTTATTTTTAGTGTATTTATGCGCCATCATACAAATATTGGTACAATACCAGTTATGAGGTTTACATCATTATGTCCATAACAGTGTGTCAAATGAAGGTGGATTAGGTTCAAGTGGAGGCAATATGTGGTGCATGTCAAAAGTATACTACTAATCCAAACTTGATCTAGTTTGGACTAGTAGTACTTTCGATGTGCACCACATGTTGCCTCCACTTGAATCTAATCCACCAGCACAAGCTATTTAATCATCATCATAGTCATTACCACCAACAGTATTTATTTAATCACCACTAACACTAGCTAATAATAATCATCATAGTCATTACCACCAACACTAGCTATTTTATCATCATAGTAATAGTGTAGCACATCATCATCCTCAAACTCATTTTTAGCTAGCTAATCACTCCTGCTGCTCTCTCTTAGGTAAAATAACATAAAACATGTGTAGCTCTCCTCCTTGATCAAGTTGGAGCATGCAGATGAAACTATCTCCTAATCGTGGGTAGCGCATCTTTTTGCTGCCCCCTAGTACTTCTCTGCGCTCCTCCATCACACATTTGGTCCAGTCTTGCACTATTAAGCATCCGTCGCTACTCTTGAATGCACTAAAGTAATCTATAGGATATCTTGGCCGTAAGCTAATAATACTCATGGTACCTTTAGTCTCGATCCCATAAGGCACAACATTCATCGGGAGTCCCTGTTGAAGAACATTGTATGGTAACATACTTAGCAATGAAGTTTAGCTTCAAAAATAATGTATGGAAAAGATGCACTGAGGACAAATAGTAAAAATCTTACCATCCTTTTCAAATAGATGTGACCGTAGTTCATTATGAACACTATTGGTTGCACATTTTCAGTACTAACATTTCTAAGTGCAGGAAGAAAATTTGTCTTGACAGTATCAAGATCCTCAAGCCATGAAACATAATGACTTAGCTCCTCGCAGTTTAGTTCAGCCCTGGGACAGTAGTAGGTCCTGTCTACCAAGCGCTGGACATGTTTTCTTGCACCGAAATAAGCTGACAATACAAATTAGTTGTCAACTATTTTTGAATAAACAATATCAAAGACATAAATATGGTTGAGAAACTTACATAATGGTATAATTGGAGGCGTCTGCACATCGACCCAGATGTCGTTATTACCTTCAATATCATCTTCCGGACGAATATCAAAGTTGATAACCATATCAGGCTCAAATGCATAAGTCTTGCATAGTGATCGCCATGTTTTGCATCCAAAATAGGTGTAGTCATCTGAATTGTATAATTTTACGTTGAAAATATAACCATGCTCGGTCTTCAAGTAAAATTTCTTTTCCTCCATAATACGACTGAAACCTATCTTATCCAATACAAAAACTCTTGCATGGCAAGGGATTCGCTAGTAGAATAGTAAAAAAATACTTGTCATGCTTAAATTATAAGTTGAAGCAAATGAAGCAAATGTCATGCTTAATTACGAAAAAAGATTTGTCATTGTGACTTACTGTATCCACTTCGAAGTTTTCATCCAGCTTGATGCTAAAGCGCCTATCATCATCTAGGAAGATTCCGTCGCACAGGCCGCGCTTGTCTTTGCAATATTTGCAAATACCGAAATCCTTTTCGTCATCAGACATTTCCTATGTTCATAGTTAAAACATTAATTAAAAATCCATCGAAGACAACTACCAGGATACTCAACACACAAATCCGGGTCACTCGATATTTCCTACATATTCTGGCGCAAGTCATGCCAAAATTCACGGAAAAATCCGGCATGACCTTTGCTAAAATAGGACATATCGAGCGCCTAAAATTTGCCGGAACGGAAATGAATCAACACTCCAGCAAAACATAGGCCACTCGAGGTGTAACCTGCAAACATGACCGGCCACTTGGGCAAGCACATATCCTATTTGAGCAACACAAGATATACATTTCAAAATATCTTATAGGACTCAAATTATCATGCATTCAATAAGCAAAAGTAAATCATCTCATGCATCCATATATCGTCGAATATTATCACTAATACAACCCGAATAGTGTCATACGTATAACATCACTAATACAACTAAAACCCTAGCACACGACGGGTATCGGCGCGGGCGGTGGACACCCACAGAGAAGGAACCATCAAGGGATCATAGCTCCAGTGAGATACCTGGAGAACCTGCCAGGTATTGGAGAATCTGTGCTCCAATGCAAACAAGTAGCGACGGACGTGCGCGTCCTCCTCACTGACACAGTGACGCACCACCTCCGCGGGGTCCTCGAGCCTCTGGACCGTCACTGGCCCACGCGACCGCCACCAAAGAAGGTTCGGGTCAACGACAGGCTAGCTCCTCATCAACCTGCGCCTCCCGGTAGGTAGCGCCTCCCAGTACCACCCCGACGGAGCCCAGTCCCGGACATGGCCCGTCTGGTCAAGCAGGTGTCGTCCTCCGCCGACTCAATGATGAGGATGCGGGATAGGCATCATCAACGTCGATGCGGGAAAAATTGCTTTAACTAAAAAATAGCAACAAGTTCTTACTAACGAGTTCTATTAATTCAATTAGTTCTTACTAAAAATAAACTTACTATGAATAAAAATAAACTAATACCTAATTAGTACCTAGTTCTTACTAACTAATTAATACCTAGGAACTACTGCCCTAATTACCATATAAGTAATTAACTAACTAGCACTAAAAATAGCCTAGGGTTCATACTAACTAGCACTAAATAGCTAGGGTTCATACTAAGCAGAGAAGAGGGATCGGAAGGGGAGAGTGCTTACAGAGGGTGGGGAGAGAGATGGGGTCGGGGGAGACGGCAGCACCGAGGCGCCGCGAGGCGGGGTCGGGGGAGATGGCGGCGAGGCGGGTCGAGGGAGAGGGCGGCGAGGCGGGGTCGGGGGAGACGGCGGCGAGGCGGGGTCGGGGAGACGGCGGCGAGGCGGGGTAGGGGGAGACGGCGGCGAGGCGGGGTCGGGGGAGACGGCGGCGAGGCGGGGTCGGGAGACGGCGGCGAGGCGGGGTCGGGGGAGACGGCGGTGAGGCGGGGTCGGGGGAGACGGCGGCGAGGCGGAGGCGACAAGGAATAATAGAGGAGAATTGGGGGAGGAAGCAGAGGAGAGGGAATCAGGCCGCGCGGGGGGTTAGGTGAAAATAGCTTTAACAGTAGCGTGGGGAGGCAAAACGCGCTGCTGCTAAAATTCGTAGTAGTAGCGCTGTTCGTAGAAGGGCGCTACTACTATACCTAGCACGTCGAGAACGGTGTGGCAATTATAGTAGTAGCGCGTTCTGTTCCTGCCGCGCTACTGCTAAGCAGGTAACAGTAGCGTCGTTCTAGCGGACGCGCTACTGCTAAGTAGCAGTAGCGCCTCATTTTAACAAGCGCTACTAGTAACATTCTGTGTATAACGTTTTCCCTAGTAGTGTTGGTGGATATAAATTCACTAAAGTACTCATGGACGGAGGCAGTAGCATCAACATCCTCTATTATGAGACCTTCCGTCGCATGGGGTTGACTGACAAAAGTCTGAAGACGTCCAATACTATTTTTCATGGAGTGGTGCCTGGTAAGTCAGCATACCTAGTGGGTAAGATTGATCTAGAGGTAGCTTTTGGAGATGAAAATGATTCCAGGGCTGAGAAATTAACCTTCGAGGTGGTCAAAATCAAAAGCTCGTATCACGCCCTGTTTGGACGACTGGCTTATGCAAAATTGATGGCACGACCGTGTTATGTTTATCTGCAGCTCAAGATCCCGGGTTATAAAGGTAGTATCACAGTACATGGAAGTCGGAAGATAGCCTTAGAATGTGAGGAAGGCGATGCTGCTTATGCATAATCTGTTTGCGCGACGGAGGAGTTAGAGTTCTACAAAGACAACGTTGACCCGACAGACATGACATCTTTGAAGAAGCCAACTATGGAGCATGAGCCGGCGCTGAAGTTTAAGTCAGTTGACAATACCAAGATGATTGATTTTGTGCCTCGCGACTCATCCAAACAATTTATTATCAGTGCTAATTTGGATCCCAAATAGGAAGGCGTGCTCATCGAGTTCATCCGTGAGAACCGGGACATCTTTGCATGGAAGCCTTCTGACATGCCAGGTGTACCGAGAGAACTTGCTGAGCACACTCTCAATATTGATCCAAAGTTTAAACCGGTCAGGCCATTTCTTTGGCGGTTCAACTAGGAAAGGTGCAAGGCTATTGGAGAAGAGGTGGCCCGGCTTTTGGCAGCCGGGTTCATTATTGAAGTCTTTCATCCAGAGTGGTTGGCTAACCCAGTGCTTTTGATTAAAAAGAACGGCACCTGGCGTATGTGTGTGGATTACACGGACTTAAACAAAGCTTGTCCGGCTGATCCTTTTGCTCTCCCTCGTATTCATCAAATCATTGATGCTACGGCAGGTTGTGAGCGTTTGATCTTTTTGGATGCTTATTCTGGTTACCATCAGATCAAGATGGCGGTTAAGGACCAGGAGAAGACAGCTTTCATTACTGCATCTGGAGCCTTTTGCTATGTGTCCATGCCTTTTGGGCTTAAGAGTGCCCAGGTGACTTATCAGCGGTGTGTGCAAAACTGTCTTCATAATCAGATTGGGCGTAATGTTCATGCTTATGTGGATGATATAGTGGTGAAATCCAGAGAGAAGGAAACCTTGGTGGATGATTTGAAGGAAACCTTTGATAACCTCCGGGTCTACAAGATGATGCTTAACTGGCCAAGTGCGTTTTTGGAGTACCGGTGGGCAAGCTTTTGGGTTCTTTGGTGTCTAACAGAGGCATTGAGGCTAACCTGGAGAAAATCAAGGCGATTACGTCCTTGGCTAAGCCGGCGTGCATCAATGATGTTCAGCGGCTGGCGGGTCGTGTTGCAGCTTTAAGCCGGTTCATAAGCCGGTTAGGTGAGAAGGCTATGCCGTTATATCAAATGATGAAGAACACGGATGATTTTGTCTGGAGTGATGCTGCTAACTCTACCTTTGAAGACCTGAAAAGACAACTCGCTGAGCCATCGATTCTTGTTGCTCCCATTGATAAGGAGCCACTGTTGTTATATGTGGCTGCTAACACAGGTGCTGTCAGTGTGGCCATTGTTGTAGAGCGCAAAGAGGATGTCAAGGAATATCTGGTTCAACGGCCAGTTTACTACGTCAATGAGGTGCTCATTGAGTCCAAACAGAGATATCCACATTGGCAGAAACTTGTTTATGGGGTGTTCGTGGCGAGCCGGAAGCTTAAGCATTACTTTCAGGGTCATCCTATCACTTTGGTTAGTTATGCTCCTTTAGGAGATATTATTCAAAATAGGGAAGCCACGGGACGAGTTGCCAAGTGGGCCATTGAACTTGGGTCTCATGGTTTAAAGTACGTGCCACGTACTACCATTAAATCTCAAGCGCTGGTGGACTTCATTAACGATTGGACAGAGTTGCAGATACCTGAAGAGAAGCCGGACAACACATATTGGACGACTCATTTTGATGGGTCCAGGCAATTGGAAGGCTCGGGGGCTGGAGTCGTTTTAACCTCTCCTTGAGGTGACAAGTTTTGTTATGTATTGCTGTTGATGTTTCCTTGTACTAACAACACAGCTGAGTATGAGGCCTTACTCCATGGTCTTCGAATGGCTAAAGAAATGAGTTTAAGCCAGGTATGGTGCCTTGGCGACTCAGATTTGGTGGCTCAGCCAGTATCAGGCAAGTGGGATTCCAAGTATCCTCTCATGGCGGCTTATCGCCGTGAGGTGGACGCTGTTGCTGGACATTTCAAGGGTTCTCAAGTGGCGCACATTGACCGCAGAAAGAACGAAGCAGCCAATGCTTTAAGCCGGTTGGGATCTCAGCGTAAGCCGGTGCTGCCTAACACTTTTTTAGATGTTCCAGACCCAGAAGCACAATTGGTGGCGGTTCTTCATGTCATTCCAGATTGGACAGTGCCGTATTTGGCTTATATGACCCGGGGTGAGTTGCCGAAGGATGAGATCTTGGCTAGACAGATAACCCGACGGTCTAAGTCAATGACAATTTCCAATAGGGAATTGTATCATCGCAGTGTCACCGGAGCGTTTCAGGGTGACGGTTTACGCTAACGCTTATAATAGGCCCAAACCCAGAGGCATCTTAAGGCCTGTAAGTATAAACCGCCATGTATGAATAAGACTTGTAAAGTAAGGCATGTAAGAGATGTCACCGAGCCAGACACGTTGTATGAGCCGGCCGGGACTCTGTAGGCCACAGGGCGCCAACCCGTGTATATAAGGGGATGACCCAACTGTGGCTTAGGGCAAGAAACAACAGATCAAGAGCCAAGCTAGCGGATTCGCTCCTGGCTCATCAAAACCTAGGAATACCACATCAACCGGACTGGGCTTTACCTTCACCGCAACAGGCCGAACCAGTATGAACCACTCGTGTCCTTTGTCCTGATTAACCCCTTTAAGCTTCCTAGTTGTGATGGCTCCACGACTAAGTCCTTTCACTAGGACATCTGCCGTGACAATTCCACGACAAATTCTCTCTTGCTTCACTTAAATTAATTTGAGAGAAGGAAAAATTATGCTCGTGATCTTCACTTATATTTGTTGACTTGTCAAAAGCAACATATGAAAATTAGTTCCAAAGTGATAGATATCCAAGAAGGATATAATAAAAACCTTCATGGAGATTATTGGACAAAATAAACTTGATTATTAGTAATAGTTTTGAGATATGATGATGTGATATGTGAGTTATATTCATGAGTAATTATGCTTTAGTAAGAATATTGGTGTTAAGGTTTGTAATTCCCTATGCAAGCATGAAAGTCAATAATTATGCAATGAAATTATATCCTACTTGTGATGCACTATTCTGTGTTAGTTACGCTTAATGGTCACTTATGAGATTATTCGTTTCTTGGTTGGTCGCTTCTCAATCTTTTGCTAGCCTTCATTTTGCACTAAGTATGATCACTACGTGTGCATCCAAAAATCTTTAAACCAATTTTGCCACATGAGTCCACTATATCTACCTATATGCGGTATTCTTTTGCCGTTCTAAGCAAATTTGTATGTGCCATCTCTAATTTTCAAAATAAACTTCTCTTTTGTGTGTTCGTTTCGCTCGCGGAGCGGTGAGGGGTGACTATTATTTTGCATGCTAGATGTGTTATTCTCACGATGAGTGTTTATTAACTTGTCATTGCACGAGAGTAAGGCAAAGGTATTAGGGATGCCCAGTCCCGAAATGAAAAATGAATTTACTTAATGTTGTCAAATAATAAATTCCTTGAAAAGTGTTGGTATGGAAGGCACCCGTGGATACGGTTAGCCATGGAAAGTGAAAGTATGGTGGAAAAAGGAATAAACTTTATTTTCTGTTTGGGAACCGCCTATGATATATCAAGCATGGAAAGTGTTGGGAACTGTAAGCATGGAAAATTGTTATTACACATTATGTCACAATAATTATGCCTATTCTCTCTTATTTTACAAGGTTTACATGAAGAGGGAGAATGCTGACAGCTGGAATTCTGGGTTGGAAAAGGAGCAATTATTAGAGACCTATTATGCACAGCTCCAAAAGTCCTGAGACTCCACAGGAATTATTTTCATAATATATAAAAAATATTGGGCGAAAGATGTACCAGAGGGGGGCCACCCACCGTCCATGAGGGTGGGGGCGCGCCCTACCCCCCTAGGCACGCCCCTTGCCTCGTGGGCCCCTGGTGGCCCTCTGATGCCCATCTTTGGCTATATGGAGTCTTTCCTCGAGGAAAAAATCATAAGCAAGCTCACGGGACGAAACTCCGCCACCACGAGGCAGAACCTTGGCGGAACCAATTTAGGGCTCCAGCAGAGCTGCTCTGCCGGGGAAACTTCCCTCCGGGATGGGGAAATCATCACCATGGTCATCACCAACGATCTTCTCATCGCTAGGGGGCCAATCTCCATCAACATCTTTACCAGCACCATCTCATCTCAAACCCTAGTCCATCTCTTGTATTCAATCTTTGTATCCAAACCTCAGATTGGTACCTGTGGGTTGCTAGTAGTGTTGATTACTCCTTGTAGTTGATGCTAGTTGGTTTACTTGGTGGAAGATCATATGTTCAGATCCATTATGCATATTAATACCCCTCTGATTATGAACATGAAAATGCTTTGTGAGTAGTTACGTTTGTTCCTGAGGACATGAGAGAAGTCTTGCTTTAAGTAGTCATGTGGGGATCGTTGCAGAAATTAAAAAATTTCTATGCATCACCAAGATCAATCTATGGAGAGACTAGAAATGAGACAGAGAGGAGTGCATCTTTGTACCCTTGAAGATCGCGAGACGGAAGCGTTACAAGAACATGAATGAAGGAGTCGTACTCGCGGCGATTCAGATCGCGGTTGATTCCGATCACAACGGCGCATCCACATTCAACACACGTGCAGCACGGGAACGTCTCCTCCTTCTTGATCCGGCAAGGGGGAAGGAGAAGTTGGGGAAGAACTCCGGGAGCACGATGGCGTGGTGGTGGAGTTTGAATTTCTCCAGCAGGGCTTCGCCAAGCTCAACGGAGGAGGAGGAGGAGTTTGAGAGGGGGATGGCTGCCCCAGGGGAAGGGGTAGGTATTCATTCGATATTTTGATACTATGTATGTTGTCATCCCTCTAGTGGTGTCATGTGAACATTGACTACATGAAACCTCACCATTGTTTGGGCCTAGAGGGAGGCATTGGGAAGTAATAAGTAGATGATGGGTTGCTAGAGTGACAAAAGATTAAACCCTTGTTTATGCTTTGCTTCGTAAGGGGCTGATTTGGATCCATATGTTTCATGCTATGGTTAGGTTTACCTTAATACTTCTATATTTTTTGACAAAAAGACTGTAAGGGAACCCCCTACAGTATAATTGGTGCAACAAACCCAAATTGCAAGTACCATGCCTTGAACCTGGGTGGGTGGGAAGGCATCAACCCCTTCCCACCACTAGGCTATGCCTTAGTCTCCACCTTAATACTTCTGTTGTAGTTGCGGATGCTTGCAATGGGGGTTAATCATAAGTGGGTGCTTGTCCAAGTAAGGGCAGTACCCAAGCACTGATCCACCCACATATGAAATTATCAAAGTACCGAACGCGAATCATATGAACGTGATGAAAACTAGCTTGACGATAATTCCCATGTGTCCTTGGGAGCGCTTTCCTTCATATAAGAGTTTGTCCAGGCTTTTCCTTTGCTACAAAAAGGATTGTGCCATCTTGCTGCACCTTATTTACTTTTATTACTTGCTACTCGTTACAAATTACCTTATCACAAAACTATCTGTTACCGATAATTTCAGTGCTTGCAGAGAATACCTTACTGAAAACTGCTTATCATTTCCTTCTGCTCCTCGTTGGGTTCGACACTCTTACTTATCGAAAATGCTACGAGAGATCCCCTACACTTGTGGGTCATCAGACCACTCAAAGTAGTTGGTCGCCATCAGTGGCGGGTAGACGATGGTGATGTTGGCCTGGTGGATGAACTCTTGCTGCACCACAACCTCGCGGTAGCCATGCCGCGTCGGGCTCCGGCCATGGCACACCAGCGAGGCCGAGACACGGCGGTGACCCGGCGACGGAGTGCGCAAACCTTCACTCACCATGGCTCTGATGCCAAGTGTAATCTCTACCCAACGTAGAAGATGAACTCACGCACACAAGATAGAAGAAGATTACACAGGAGTTTTGGCATCTCACAACTTGTGCCTTTTATGACTCTCTTTCTCTTAATTAAACAAAGTGATTACGAGGGTATTTAAAAGGGAAGAAAACGCATGGGCCAAGTCACACACACCGGCCTGATCCTAAGATCACGCTCCACGCACACATGTACTCAACTAAACAAGTGTATGCACATCCAGCCACTCCAATGGACCAACTCAACGTCTTTTCCTCAACTAACTCACCTTACTTTGAGCTAGTATATTGGCACGACAACGTACATACCCCTCTCGCAATCGCCTACATGCATGTACCAATACAATCTATCTAAAACTTATGCATGTACTCACAACTCCTGGCTTGACTTGACCGATGCTCAGCTCGCACCATTGCCGATCCATCAGTCCACTTCACCATTGTGCCATGCATTGTTGTACTAGACTTAGATTGAACAGACCCAATAGAATTAATTTAGATGAACTACTAAAAAACAATGGTTAACACCAACAATCACCCCCATAACCTTGTCGTGCTTTATTGGGAACTCCATGGCGACCTTCAGTACAGCCCCGACTTGTCGGCGGCGGCCACGTCGGCGAGAAGGGCCCGCTCCTTCTTCGGCTCGGTACAATCCCTAGAGCAATGCCCATAATCTTGGAAAGTGTAGCAACGAATCTTGCGAATTTCAAAGTTTCTCTTCTTCTTGTCAACGCCACTACGGTGGCGAGCAAGCCACTCCTACATGAGGAGCAGTCGACTCCCACCACCCTGGCCGTAGTTGTTGGCGCCCTTGTCCAAGTCGCTCTGGTCCTCCGCCGTTTTGAGCCTACCCACAAGATCCTCCATGGACATGGTTTTAAGATCAAGAACCTACTCAATGGAAATAGCTACCTGGGTATACTTGGATGGCACGATGTGGAGAAGCTTCTTCACGACCTTCACCTCGTCGACGTTCTCGCCAAGCGTGCGCAGCTTGTTGGCAATCCTGTTCATGCATATGGCGAGCTTGTCAAGGCTCTCGCCGCTCCTCATGAGGACGTCATCAAACACCTTTAGGAGAGTCTGCGCCTTGGCCTCACGGACTCGGGCATCGCCGACCTGCATCATCTTGATGGCATCCCATGCCTCCTTTGTAGCCGCTTTCATGGCAAGCATGGAGTGCATCTCCTGTGGCACGACTCACAGAATTGCTGCAAGCGCCACCCTATCCCGGCTGAAGCTCCCGCCTCCCTCGATGACGACCCACATGTGTTGGGCCTCCATGTTCAACTTCATGATAAGTGACCACCCGCAGTAGTTCGTCACCGTCAGCGGCGGGTAGACGACGGTGCTGCTGGCCTGGTGGACGAACTCCTGCTGCACCACCACCTCGCGGCAGCCACGCCGCGTCGGGCTCCGGCCATGGTGCACCGGCGATGCCGAGACATGGCGGCGACCCGGCGATGGAGTGCGCGAACCTTCACTCACCATGGCTCTGATGCCAAGTGTAATCTCTACCTAAGGTAGAAGATGAACTCACGCACACAATATAGAAGAAGATTACACTGGAGTTCTGGCATCTCACAACTTGTGCCTTTTTTGACTCTCTTTCTCTTAATTAATCAAATCTATTACAAGGATATTTAAAAGGGAAGCAAACGCACGGGCCAAGTCACACACACCGGCGTGATCCTAAAATCACGCTCCACGCACACATGTACTCCACTAAACAAGTGCATGCACATCCAGCCACTCTGATGGACCAACTCAACGTCTTTGCCTCAACTAACTCTCCTCACTTTGAGCTAGTCTCTAGGCACGGCAACGTATAGATCCCTCTCGCTATCGCCTGCATGCATGTACCCATACAATCTATCTAAAACTTATGCATGTACTCACAACTCCTGGGTTCACATGGACCATGATCAGCTCGCACCATTGCCGATCCGTTAGTCCACTTCACCATGATGCCATCCATTGATGTACTAGACTTAGACTGAACAAAGCCAAACAGAAACAAACTAGATGAACTACTAAACAACAATGGTTAACACCAACATTCACCCCCTTAACCTTGTTGTGTTTATTGGGAACTCCATGGCGACCTTGAGTACAACCCGGCTTGTCGTTGGCGGCCGCGTCAGTGAAAAGCGCCTGCTCCTTCTTCGGCTCGGTACCGTCCCTGGACTAATGTCCGTACTGTTGGCAAGTGTAGCAACGAACCTTGCGAATGTCGAAGTTTCTCTCCTTCTTAACGGCACCGCTGCGGTGGCGAGCAAGCCACTCCTCCTCCATGAGGAGAAGGCGACTCCCACCACCCTAGTCGTAATTGTTGGCGCCCTCGTCCAAGTCGCTCCGGCCCTCCGCCGTTTTGAGCCTTCCCACAAGATCTTCCATGTACATGGTTTTAAGATCAAGAAGCTGCTCAATTGCAATAGCTACCTGGGTATACTTGGATTGCACGATGCGGAGAAGCTTCTTCACGACCCTCACCTCGTCGAGGTTCTCGCTGAGAGCGCCCAGCCTGTTGGCGATCCCGTTCATGCATATGGCGAGCTCATCGAGTGTCTCGCCGCTCCTCATGCGGACGACATCACATTCCTTTAGGAGAGTCTGTGCCTTGGCCTCACGGACGCTAGCATCGCCGCCCCGCATGATCTTGATGGCATCCCATGCCACCTTTGCCATTGCCTTCACAGCAAGCGTGGAGTGCATCTCCTGCGGCACGGCTCGCAGTATTGCCGCAAGCGCCGCCCTGTCCTGGCTGAAGCTCCCGCCTCCCTTGATGGCATCCCACACGCGTTGCACCTCCATGTTCACCTTCATGATCAACGACCACTCGAAGTAGTTCGTCACCGTCAGTGGCGGGTAGATGACGGTGATGTTGGCCTGGTGGACGAACTCCTGCTGCACCACCACCTCGCGGCAGCCACGACGCGTCGGGCTCCGGCCGTGTGATACGTCTCCAACGTATCTATAATTTTTGATTGTTCAATGTTGTTATATTATCAATCTTGGATGTTTTATAATCAATTTATAGTCATTTTATATCATTTTTGGTACTAACCTATTGACATAGTGCCAACTGCATGTTGCTATTTTTTGCATGTTTTTTACATCACAGAAAATCAATACTAAACGGGGTTTAAATGCCACGAAACATTACAGAGATTTTTTATGGACCAAAAGACACCTAATGGGCCAAGGCTGCGCCTGGGGGTGCTCCGAGGAGAGCACAACTCGCCAGGGCACGCCAGGAGGCCCAGGCACGCCCTTGTGGGTTGTGCCCACCTCAGGTGCCCCCGGACCGCTGTTTTGCTCTATAAATACCACAATATTCCATAAACCATAGGGGAGTTGATGAAAATCAATTCCAGCCACCGTAGAGTCCAGAACCACCAGATCGAATCTAGACACCATCACGGATGGGGTTCACCACCTCCATTGGTGCCTCTCCGATGATGCGTGAGTAGTTCTTTGTAGACCTTCGGGTCCGTAGTTAGTAGCTAGATGGCTTCCTATCTCTCGTTTTATTCTCAATACAATGGTCTCTTGGAGATCCATATGATGTAACTCTTTTTGCGGTTTGTTTGTTGGGATCGGATGAACTTTGAGTTTATGATCAGATCTATCTTTTTATCCATGAAAGTATTTGAGTTTCTTTAATCTTTTTTATGCATGATTTCTTATAGCCTTGTATTTCTTCCCCGATATTTGGGTTTTGTTTGGCCAACTTGATCAATTTATCTTGCAATGGGAAGAGGTGCTTTGTAGTGGGTTCGATCTTACGGTGCTTGATCCAAGTGATAGAAGGGGAACCGACGCGTATGTATCGTTGCTACTAAGGATAAAACGATGGGGTCTATCTCTACATAGATAGATCTTGTCTACATCATGTCATCATTCTTATTGCATTACTTTGTTTCTCCATGAACTTAATACACTAGATGCATGTTGGATAGCGGTCGATGTGTGGAGTAATAGTAGTAGATGCAGGCAGGAGTCAGTCTCCTAATCTTGGACATGATGCCTATGTAATGATCATTGCCTGGACATCGTCATGATTATTAGAAGTTCTATCAATTGCCCAACAGTAATTTGTTTACCCACCGTTTGCTATTTTTCTCGAGAGAAGCCACGAGTTAAACCTACGGCCCCCGGGTCTCTTTCTCATATTATTTGCCTTTGCGATCTATTTTATTTGCCTTTTATTTTTAGATCTATTAAATCCAAAAATACAAAAATACCTTGCTGCAATTTATTTTATTTGGCGTTCGATC
The DNA here is from genome assembly GCF_018294505.1 of Triticum aestivum. Taxonomy (NCBI): domain Eukaryota; kingdom Viridiplantae; phylum Streptophyta; class Magnoliopsida; order Poales; family Poaceae; genus Triticum; species Triticum aestivum. The sequence goes on from NC_057812.1 coordinate 65,400,062, forward strand.
TATCAATATTTACAAACCTCTCACGTATGTTTGCCCATCTTAGGGCACCGCTACCCGAAAGGGATTGACAACCCCTTTTACACGTCGGGTTGTGAGTAGTTGTTATTTGTGTGCAGGTGTTGTTTATGTTGTGTTGCTTGGTTCTCCTACTGGTTCGATAACCTTGGTTTCATATCTGAGGGAAATATCTACCGCCACTGTGTTGCATCATCCCTTCCTCTTTGGGAAAATACTGACGTAGCTTCAAGCGACATCAAAAGGAATTTCTGGCGCCGTTGCCAGGGAGGATCTTCAACATATACCAGGTTCCTAACCACAAATCTCATCTCCTCATAATTTACATTATTTGCCATTTGCCTCTCGTTTTCCTCTCTCCCGCTTCACAAAAATTTGCCGTTTTATTCGCCCCTCTTTTTTGTTCGCCGTTTTCTTGCCAGATTGATTTTGTGTGTGTTCTTGTTTGCGTAGTCATGATGCCTCAAAGAAAATATTATGATGTTCCTTACCCCAATATTTTGCTTTAAATTGAGAAAAGTACTAAGGAATATATGACTACACAATTTGAGCATAATAAGTATTTTACTAAAGAACAAAAGGAGCACTCCGTTGTGCTGAATGCTATAACAAAACAACTTGATGATATTAGTTGAGAAGTTTAACATCTCCAATCTAAGTATGCTTTTGCTGAAAGTTTGTTAGGAAAAATATCTGATGCACAAGCTACCCTAGTAAATCAAATGTCCGTTAAACCAATCTCACTAGAGGATAAAAGTGATGACGATCTTAAAATGATTGGTGGTTCTTCTCTTGATTCCTTGTTTAGTAATATTAAGATTGGTGAAAAAGGGACTGGAGAAGAGTCAACTTTAGCTAGAAGGCATCCCACTATTTCGGAGGGTGAAAATCTTGGTGAGAAAATTGATACAAGTGGGTTTGAAGAGGTCAAAACTTTAGCTAGTGATGTGCCCACTCTTTTGGATTACAAAGACTTTAATTATGATAGTTTCTCTTTGATTGATTGTATTTCTTGTTACAATCCATGATAAATTCACCCCATGCTTATGAACAAAATAAAGCTTTTACTAAACATATTGTTGATGCTATGATGAAAGCTTTAGAAGAAAAGTTGGAATTAGAAGTTTCAATTCCTAGAAAATTGCGTGATGAATGGGAACCTACTATCTAAGTCAAGATTAAAAATTATGAGTGTTTTGCTTTGTGTGACTTGGGTGCTAGTGTTTCTACTATTCCGAAATCTTCATGTGATGTGCTTGGTCTTAACGATATTGAATCATGTTCCTTAAATTTGCACTTCGCGGATTCTACTATTAAAAAGCCTATGGGAATAATTAATGATATTCTTATTATTGAAACTAGGAATTATGTGTCCATAGATTTTATTGTTCTTGATATTGATTGCAATCCCTCTTGTCCAATTATTCTTGGTAGACCATTTTTACGCACTATCGGTGCCGTGATTGATATGAAAGACGCAATATCAAGTTCCAATTTCCTTTGAGGAAGGGTGTGGAAGAATTCCCTAGAAAAAGAATTAGGCCACCATATAAATCAATCATGAGGGAATCTTATGGATCTCGAACCAAAGATGACAAAACTTAGATCCTTGCTTTATGCCTAGCTAAGGGCGTAAAACTATAGCGCTAGTTGGGAGGCAACCCAATGAATAAAATTTATTTTTGCTTTTTCCTTCCTGTTTTTGAGTGTTAGCAAAATTATGCTACTGTTATGATTGTGTTTTTTATGTTTTAATTAGTGTTTGTGCCAAGTAAAGCCTTTAGGATCTTCTTGGGTTATAGTTGTTTGATCTTGCTGAAAAAAACAACTTTTGCGCTCGTGAAATTAATTTTCATTTTTAACCAGAGAGCGATAAAATACCTATTCCTTTTGCACTCGATTAATATGAGAATTGCCCAGGCCGTCCTAATTTTTCAGAATTTTTGGGAGTTACAGAAGTATTCGAAACATCTAGATAGCCTCATAATGTTCTGTTTTTGACAGATTCTGTTTTCTTTGCGTTATGTGCTTGTTTTGATGGCTCTATGGTTTCTTTGATGAGTTTTTGCAATAGAAAAGTAGGAATATAGTAGATATAATGCAAGAAAAAATATGATTTGGTTTGATACATCATTATAGTAGTGATTTATTTTCTTATATTAATGGATCTCACGAAGGTTTTGTTGAGTTTTGTGTGATTGAAGTTTTTAAGTTTTGGGTTATCTTATGATGGAGGAAGGAATAAGGAGTAAGAAGAGCCTAAGCTTGGGGTGCCCTGGCATCCCCCGCTATTATCCAAAAGAGAGCAAGCAACAAAGCTTGGGGATGCCCCTGAGTGGCATCCCCTCTTTCTTCTAACGACCATCGGTATTTTACTCGAAGCTATATTTTTATTCGTCACATACTATGTGTTTTGCTTGGAGCGTCTTGTATGATATGAGTCTTTGCTTGTTTTTTTGTGTTTTAATTCTTGATTCCTTGCCGGACACTCCTATTTGAGAGATCCAAAATTATGTCATGACTTGTTAGAATTGCTCTCTATGGTTCACATAATTTTTTTATGAGCTATGGACTTGCTCTAGTGCTTCACTTATATCTTTTTGAGCACGGTGTGCTTTAGTATTTTTGAAGAAATGCTCTCTTGCTTCACTTAGATTTGTTTGAGAGTTAGTAAAATTTTCAAGAAATTCTGTTGGGGATATGACTACCAGATATGACCCGCCCAGGAGAGGCCGGGTCAACCGCAATGGCGGGTTACTTAAGTGAAGCCCGAAGAGTATACAGGGTGATGGTTTATGATAAGGATTATAATAGGCCCAAGCCTAGAGGCGGCTTAAGGCCCATAAGTATAAACCGCCATGTATGAATAATACTTGTAAAGTAAGGCATGTAAGAGATGTCACCGAGCCGGACATGTTGTATGAGTCGACTGAGACTCTGTAGGCCGCAGGGCGTCAACCCGTGTATATAAGGGGACGACCCGGCGGCAGCTTAGGGCAAGAAACAATAGATTGAGAGCCAAGCTAGCGGATTCGCTCCTGGCTCATCGAAACCTAGCAATACCACATCAACTGGACAAGGCTTTACCTTCACCGTAAGGGGCTGAACCAGTATAAACCTCTCGTGTCCTTTGTCCCAATTAGCCCCTTTAAGCTTCCTAGTTGCAATGGCTCCACGACTATGTCCTTTCACTAGGACATCTGCCGTGACGATTCCACGACTGTTGGCGTCCACCATGGGGCCAGCGCACGGTGGATTTGAGTTCTTGACGGGAAGCTTCGAAGGGCTCAAGGGATACGCTGTGGGCCAGATGACCAAGAGTCGTCGCGACAAGCTCTACATCGACGACACAGACTGGGGCCCCGACATCGGCTCAATTGAGTACGGGTATCGGGTCCCCTTCAGAGGAATCCATGTCTTCATCGGACGGATCGGCGAGCCGGGCCCTGAGCCGGACATCTGAACTGACCTCATCGAGGCGGCTCAACGTGCGAGACCCGCCCGGACTCAGCCCGCCGTGAGGCATGCCTTCGTGGCTTGCATCCATGGAGGGGAGTTTTCTGAAGGATCTGTGGATGGCGGTGAGACGGCCATCTATTCTGATGGTGAGTCGTCCACAGGTGAGACGGATTCATTGTATCAACTACAAGATGGCGGGCTTGGGGGTTGTTCCGATGGCAGCAGTATTTCGGACCCCTTTGAGCCGCCGAACAAAGTGGGGATCTTCAAGACTGGTACACAGCCCGCTCAAAACTCTACGGTGGCGGCAGCGATAACCACTGGGTCGGCAGCGGCCGGGTCAGGAGACCCCGCGCGCCTACCAGTTGAGGTGCTGATGGATCTCATGGATAGGATGACGGCCCTGTTGACCGCCGTGGTCGAACCGGCAGATAAGGCTCAGCATGATGCGGAGGTGGCACGGTTACGTGGGGAGGTAGCACAAGCCAAGGAAAACTTGGCGACGGAGGACATCAGGATGGCTACGGAGCGGGCGGCTTTGGACGCTCGGGCTTAGCAGCTTCAATCAGAGGCTTTTCGGCTCACAATGGATCTGAATGCATCAAATGAGGTCAAGAGGAGAAGGCACCAGAAGCCTCAATCATGTCTGCCTCTGACTTATGATCCTAGGAACCTCTTCCACACACACGGGGTCAGTCCCAGTAACTCACCGGAGACAACCGGATTACAACACCTGGGATTGGGGCGCCGGGTCAGCCGCGGGCTATGGAACCCCGCCGTGTGGATACTGCTCCGCCTCATTATACACCAACACCACCGGCTCATTTTTCTAACCCTCTGGAGAATCTGATCGCTGTATCGGCATGTTTGGCGGCTCTCACCATGGAAGGCGACTCTCCAATGGCGATCGAAACGCGAAGGTTCAGAGAACTTCTTCAGACGGCTCTGGCATAGCAGGAGTCATACTCTTATAGTCGAGACATGATTCATTCAACCCCTCGCCCAAGCCGGAGCCCGATCTATAGCAGACATATGGATTCAGCGGCCGTGTCAAGCAACGCCCAGCGCCGTAACCAGCCGTGCAGGCATGACCCGGCGCGTGATGGAGCTCTTAACTTGGTTGACTGGGATAGGATCCGCCAAGAGGCTGAGCGGGCGGTTCAACAGGCAGCTGAGCAGGTGGATCACCAAGCTTTTCCGGTTATCCGACGACCTCTGTTGAAGCAGGTGTGGCCACAAGGACAGGAGATGTCCTTGCTTGGTGTCGGCTCTACATAATGAGCGTTTGCCAAAGAATTTCAAGGGGCCTCAGAAGGTGCCTAATTACACAGCCGACTTACAGCCCAAGGCATGGATTGAAAGTTATGAGATGGCCATGGAATTGCTGGAGATCAGTGATGCAACAATGGCTAAATACTTCACTATGATGCTGGATGGAACAGCCCGCACTTGGTTAAAGGGACTGCCACCTAATTCCATTGGTTCCTGGGCCGAGTTAAAGGCCCAGTTTATTCAGAACTTCAAAGACACATGCAAGCAGCCCATGTCGATTGTGGACTTGACTAATTGCAAACAAGAGGAAGGTGAGTCCACGACCCATTGGGTGCGCCGGGTAAAGGAAATAATACATTCATCTGATAAGATGGATGCCGGCTCTGCGGTCTTAATGTTGGAGAAAAATTGCTGTTTTCAACCTCTAAAACAGAAGCTAGGATGGCTCAAGCGAGATTGTAATGACATGGGCCAGCTGATGGCGGCTCTCGTCAAACATGCCGATTCAGATAGTACCAAAGATCCTGCGTCTGATGAAGAGAAGACAGGAAAGGGAAAGAAGAACGACAACACTAAGGGCTTTCAGCATAACCTGACAAATCAAGGAGGTAATAACAAACGTAAGGCTGACGGCAGCTCGGAGTTTGTGGCGAATGCGCAAGGCAACAATCAACGGCGTAAGGGGAGGCCACCTCCTCGGTCAGGCGGGTTAGGTCCCACCCTCGAGCAGTTGGTAAATGAACCCTGTCCAAGACATGGTGTCGGTGTCAAAACCGGCGGATCTCGGGTAGTGGGTCCCGAACTGTGCGTCTAGGCCGGATGGTAACAGGAGGCAGGGAACACGATGTTTTACCTAGGTTCGGGCCCCCTTGATGGAGGTAAAACCCTACGTCCTGCTTGATTAATATTGATGGTATGGGTAGTACAAGAATAGATCTACCACGAGATCAAGGAGGCTAAACCCTAGAAGCTAGCCTATGGTATGATTGTTGTATATGGAGTTGATTGCTTACGGACTACAACCCTCCGGTTTATATAGACACCGGATAGGGTTAGGGTTACATAGAGTTGGTTACAATGGTAGGAGATCTTGAATATCCGCATCGCCAAGCTTGCCTTCCACGCCAAGGAAAGTCCCATCCGGACACGGGACGAAGTCTTTAATCTTGTATCTTCATAGTCCAAGAGTCCGGCTGAAGGTATAGTCCGGCTACCCGAACACCCCCTAATCCAGGACTCCCTCAGTAGCCCCTGAACCAGGCTTCAATGACGACGAGTCCGGCGCGCAAATTGTCTTCGGCATTGCAAGGCGGGTTCCTCCTCCAAGTCCTTCATAGAAGATTGTAAACACCAAGAGTAGTGTCCGGCTCTGCAAAATAAGCTTCCACATATTGCCATAGAGAGAATGATATAAACACAAATCAAATCTGCTGACGTATTCCGCAGTGCGTCATCACACTACGGCCAAGTTCTTCATTCGAATCGTTTTTACTTTTCCACCTCAGCATGTTTTGTGAGGCGGTTTCCTTGGCACGTCTTGTCAAAGCAGAGATCGTGTACCCCCTTTACGGGATTCTCATCAATACGGATGTGGGTAACCCAACCGCGCCATTTATCACGGCGCTTGGGTGGCAAGCGAGTTTTACTAGGCTGGTGGGGACGCACAACCGCATCCGCCCATATAAGGGGATAAGGATCCACCTTTTTACCTACGCCTTCTTCCTCCTTTGCCTATCCATCTCCTACGCACTCGAGCTCCAGCGCCCAAGCCCGCACTTCCCACCTCAACCTTCTCCAGCAATGTCCGGAGCGGGAGGCAAGTGGATGGTCTCCTCCGCTACGGAGGGCCAAGTCAAGAAGCTAAGGAAGGCCGGATACCTATCCAAGGACATCGTGCACCGGCTTCCCGAAAAGGGGCAGCTTCTCCCCACCCCAAGGCCCCATGAGAGGGTAGTATTTCTCCACCACTTCCTCCACGGACTGGGTTTTCCACTCCACCCATTTGTCCGGGGGCTCATGTTCTATTACAGCCTGGATTTCCACGATCTGGCCCCGAACTTCATCCTCAACATCTCGGCGTTTATCATCGTGTGCGAGGCTTTCCTCCGTGCCTGCCCTCATTTCGGCCTCTGGCTCAAGACCTTCAACGTCAAGCCCAAGGTGGTGCACGGCAGCCAGGCGGAGTGCGGAGGCGCCATGGCGGGCAAGATGGCCAACGTCCTATGGTTCGAGGGCTCTTTTGTGGAGACCCTAAAGGGGTGGAAATCCGGGTGGTTTTACATCACCGAGCCACGCGATCCGAAATGGACCGCAGCCCCCGAGTTCCGATCCGGACCCCCCACGCGGCTTATGTCTTGGAAAGAGACGGGCCTGTCGTGGGGTGATGAAAAAGAGGTGACCGGATTGCAAACATGCATCCAGTCCCTGGTGAACAAGCCAATCCGGCTTGTTAATGTAATCCAGGTTATGCTCGTCCGCCGGATCCTCCCGTGCCAACAACAGGATTTTAATCTGTGGGAGTTCGACCCGGCGCAGCACCAAACCCTTAGCAGGCTCTTTGACATGACGTACGGGGATGCCTGGAAGGTGCTATTCAAGGGCGCCGAGGCTCCCACATCCGCTTCCGAGGACCGCGGATACAGCTCGCAGCGTCACACTAGCGAGGTAAGCTATCTTCACCTTTTACAGGATGTTAAGCTTTCTTCATAGTTTGACTCTATGCGGGATCTAAACTCCCTTACCTTTGACAGGCTTAGCGGGCGATATCCGGACCGACTAACTGTCCGGCTCCGCTGCCCGAAGACCCAGCCCCAGCTCTACTAGTGAAGCTGCTAGTTCCGGCGCCTTATGTGGTGCCGGAGAAGAAGGCCAAGAAGAAGAAGACCACGGGGACTCGAAAGAGTGCCCGCAATGTGGTGGTGTCGGACTCGTCATCCGACGAGTCTGGGACGCCCTTTCCCGTGAAAACGAGGTGGAGGAAGAAGAAAACTCCCCCCCCCAGCGGAGGGAGGAGAGAAGAGGAAGGCCGCCCCAACGGGAGAGGCCGAGGGGTCTAGGAAAAGGAAGACCCCTCCGCCGGACTACTCCCCCGACGCCGAAGAGGGCGGAGAGGAGTGGCCAAACAGGGCCAAGCGTCCGGCGAAATCATAAGTTCGGATATCAGAGTAACTCATGATGTTCCTTTGTTGCACAGCTTTCCCTAATGTCGAACGTAATTATGCAGCCCGCCCCGGGCCGAATTCAACGAATCATCGGGTGGCTCCCTGGACTCATTGGATGTGAACTCAGTTCCGCCCGCTGTCTCCCCCCACACTGCATACGACGGTGAAGTGGCGTCGCGACAAGCTCCGGGGCAGGAGGAGGTGGTCCCGGGGGAGCCGCAAGGCAACCTCCCGGACTCCAGGAGTGAAGGGGATAAGGCCCCGAGGGCTCCAAGTCCGGCTTTGTGCCGGACACTGCGCCGGAATCTTCCATGGTTCCGGACCGCGGTAGGCGAACTCCTTCCAAGAGGAGCAAGCCTTCTGAGCTGGCGGCCTCCGTCCAACCGCGGGTGCCGGGCAATCTGCTGGAGGTGCTTGACGGCGCCTCCATCGATGAGGGGCACCGTACTGTTATGATTACGGTGATCCAGAAGGTTCAGTCCGCCAAGAGCGGACTGATTGAAGCTTGCACTAGCCTTCTAACAGGCTTCGAGGTAAGTGAAAATATTTAAAAATATTACCGCATAGACAGTAGCCCCTGATGCTCTGTTTGGCGTTCGGAAAGAAAATCCGAATAGAGGATCTATTAAATTTCGCAGGAGTCTAACAAAAGAAGAGTCAATATGTGTATGCAAGCTTCGCTGCTATCCACCGCCGCACTGATTGCGGAGGTGGGTGTCCTGAAGCAGGACTTCGAGCAGACCGAGCAAGAGCTCGGCCTTGCCAAGCGGCGGCTCGAGGAGAAAGAAGGTAAGAAATACCTTACAGAAAAGGTGCCTATAGAAAGGCATGATTGCAAAAAAGATAACAGGATTGTACTGCTTATTGTAGGGGCCATGACTGAAGTGGTGACCCTTAAGCAGGCGTTGTTTGAGGCCGAAAATAAAACGTCCACGGAGCGCACCGAGCGAGACAGACTTGGGACTCAGGTCGGCGAGGTGCAGCAAGAGCTTCAGGCTCTCATGAAAAAACATGAGAGTTTGGAGCTTGAGTCAAAGGCGCAAGCATCCGAGCTCGCGATGGCCCTTGAGACTGCCAAGGCCGAAGCCCAAAAGGCCCTCCAAGAGTTGGAGGAGATGAGGAAGATAGCAGCGGGTAAGGCATTCTTCATGCAAAGCAGAAATATAAAAGTAAACTACTTGTTACTTACCCGAATCCGGAGCTCTCCAGGGGCATTCGCAGATCTTCCCCGCAGCATATCCGCCGCCGCCGCATTCTACCGAGCTGAAGAGGGCAGCTCGACGGAGAAGGTGTTCTGGTCTCAGTATTCTGAGGCCGCACACCCTGTGCCTTTGAGCGACCAGCTGAAACAGCTGGTCGAGCTCCACAAGGCGGCCGAACAGGCCATGAAGGGCTTCATAGTTCGGCTGTGGCCCAAAGAGGCCCTGCCTGGGAGCTATTTCGGGCTGGTGCGGCGGCTGGTGGAGGCCTGTCCGAGGCTCGAGGTCATCAAGCGCTCTGTTTGCATCGAAGGTGCCCGTCGGGCCCTTGCCCGTGCAAAGGTGCACTGGGTTAAGCTGGACGGTGAGAAGCTTGTGAAGGACGGGCCGCCGCCGGGGAAGGAGCATCGCAAGCCCGAGAACTACTACAAGGATGTTCTTGCAGGTGCCCGCCTTGTGGCGGATGAATGTACCAAGGATGTGATTTTTGAATGAACTCGCTCGTGTTTATCCTGTGCGCTGAAAACTTGTTCATATGCGCTAAGCAATGCTTATTGAATTTAAAATATTACTTTCTGTGCGGCCGTTTATCAAAAAATTGAGAGATGGCCAGTCGTCGGCTTCTGCCCCCATGCCACTAGTGCTGGGGTGTTCGGGATAAACCTGAGCGCTCTTTTTCCCATAGTTGGGTCCTTCGAGGGAGGCGCTCAGCACAATGAACCAGGAAATTGGACTATAATGCTTGAACACTCTCACTTAGCCATAGAACTCTATAATTTTAAATTTTGGTGAAGCCCCTAGTTCGGAAGACCGAGTTCGGGGCACTATCCACGCCTTGGCCGGACAAAGCCAGCTCCTCGCTCGAAGCGGTATAAGTCTTTAGGGACTCGAAAAACCTCTCGAACAGCGACCGGTCTCTCGCCTCATCATGACAGTCACTTTTAGCTTTCTCCACTGAGGTGCTTAACCCAGCTGAACCAAGGCACAATCGCAGTGGTTCTCCTAGTGCTACCTTAGCCGATAGAGCGGAACGTAAGGCACCAAAACATAGGAGCCGGGCAAACCCATCTATTGACCCAAATCATGATTCGGAGCCGATGCATATAGTGCTATAAGTTCGGGGTGCCGCACTTGTGAAAGTGTACGGACTTCTCACACCATTATGAGGGGTACTGAAGCCCCTGGCATGTTTGCCGTACCATGGTGTACGAGTGCAATCATGTCATTTAATAAACATAAATGTGAAAAGAAGATAATGCAAAAAATAGGCAAGAAGCTAAGCATTGTTTATAGAGAGGCTATTTATCAAAGCCGAATGATACAAATAGTGCGGTAAGCAAAAGATATTGGACTATTCAGTATGTCCTGACCAGGGGCAGGCCGCGGAATTGTATTTAAAACAGGTATACCGCTCGTAACAGAGACCACCTGGGAGTTCCATAATGCGGCATGGCTTGTCTGCCTCCCTGGATCTTGCATCGTTTGTGCGGCAGTCGAATTGCCGAACAGGTCATCCGAAGTATGGAGTCCTGAAAGTAAGAAAAAATTAAAAAAAGAATCTGGCAGCCCCTAGTACGTTTTAAGCCATATCCTGGGTGTGCCGTTATTGTGCCCCTTCCCCTATGCCCGTGGTATTTCAAGGGCGTAGTTATGTACGCGAGGTACTGGTTTCGCTATGTCGCGAAAGCTGGGGTTGGGGCCGCATTGCTACGCTTGCTCAGAGTGTGCCAGGCAGTCCTGTTGTGGGTTACTCTAGGCGCGCTTGGCAGTGTCTGGCTTTTTAATGGCCAAACTGGAGAATTGCCTGAGAAGGCTACTTTGTACCTCCGCTGCGAGAGCCACCGTATGCTCCTCCGTACGGAGGGAGCGTTCGGTGTTTCCGTTGACCGTAATTACTCCTCGAGGGTCTGACATCTTGAGCTTGAGATATGCATAGTGCGGCACCGCATTGAACTTTGCGAATGCGGTTCGTCCGAGCAGGGTGTGATAGCCACTGCGAAACGGGACTATATCGAAGATTAACTCTTCGCTTCGGAAATTGTCCGGGGATCCGAAGACCACGTCAAGTGTTACTGAGCCTGTATAGTTGGCTTCTACACCTGGTATAACGCCTTTAAAGGTCGTTCTTGTGGGCTTAATCCTTGAGGGATCTATGCCCATTTTCCGCACTGTATCCTGATAAAGCAGGTTCAGGCTACTGCCGCCGTCCATGAGGACTCTTGTGAGATGAAATCTGTCGATGATTGGGTCGAGAACCAATGCGGCGAAGCTGCCATGATGGATGCTAGTGGGATGGTCCCTTCGATCAAAAGTGATCGGGCAGGAGGACCATGGGTTGAACTTTGGGGTGACTGGCTCTATCGCGTATACGTCTCGTAGCACACGCTTCCGCTCCTTCTTGGGAATGTGGGTTGCGTATATCATGTTCACCGTCCGCACTTGTGGGGGAAAGCTCTTCTGTCCATTGTTATTCGGCGGCTTGGGCTCCTCGTCGTCGCTGTGCAGCCCCTTGTCTCTGTTTTTGGCCCTTAACTTGCCTGCCTGCTTGAATACCCAACAATCCCTGTTAGTGTGATTGGCTGGCCTTTCGGGGGTGCCATGTATCTGGCACAAGCGATCGAGTATTCGGTCCAAACTGGACGGGCCCTGAGTATTCTTTTTGAATGGCTTTTTCCGCTGACCGGATTTATAACCTTTGAATCCGGCATTGACTACCATGTCTTCATTGCTGTCGCTGTTAACGCGGCGTTTTTGCTTATTCCGATGTGTCCTGCCACTTTTGTCCTTGGTATCCGAATTACCAGGGTTCTTTGATAAGTTGTTACTGCGAGCTAGCCAGCTGTCTTCTCCCGCGCAAAAGCGGGTCATGAGTGTCGTGAGGGCTGCCATGGATTTCAGCTTTTCCTGTCCCAGGTGCCGGGCAAGCCACTCGTCGCGGATGTTATGCTTGAAGGCTGCTAGGGCCTCTGCGTCCGGACAGTCGACTATCTGGTTTTTCTTTGTTAGGAACCGTGTCCAGAATTGTCTGGCCGATTCCTCTGGCTGCTGAATTATGTGGCTTAAGTCGTCGGCATCCGGCGGTCGCACGTAAGTGCCCTGGAAGTTGTCGAGGAATGCGGCTTCCAGGTCCTCCCAAGAACCGATTGAGTCTGCTGGCAAGCTGTTAAGCCAATGTCGGGCCGGTCCTTTAAGTTTGAGCGGGAGGTATTTGATGGCGTGTAGATCATCGCCGCGTGCCATGTGGATGTGAAGGAGATAATCCTCGATCCATACCGCCGGATCTGTTGTGCCATCGTATGATTCGATGTTTACGGGTTTGAAACCCTCTGGGATTTTATGATCCATTACTTCATTTGTGAAGCATAGCGGGTGTGCGGCGCCTCTGTACTGGGCTATATCACGACGCAGCTCGGAAGAGCTATGTCTGTTGTGTTCGGCCCGGCCGGATTTGTTGTATCCGGAGTGAAGATCATTGTCACATGTCGTAGGGCGCCTGCGTGATCCGTAGATCGATCTTGTTTGTCTTGCCTTATCCTCCAGTATGTCTCACAGGTCGGGCGCATTTTCCCGTGCCTTAGTTGAGCGGCGTCGGGGCATGGCTTGGGTGGAGGGCCGAGAGGCCTCTCTGTCACGGCTGCGAGGTGGCCGGTCTGCCATGTCATGCGCTGGTGATGTAGGTGCTTCCTCCTCTGATCGGGGTAGCGGCCTGCGCTTCGGGTAACTCTTGGAGGGGCGTTCGAGTTCATACTCTTCGGCCGCAAGGACTTCAGTCCATCTGTCAGCTAGCAAATCTTGGGCAGCTCTAAGCTGTTGCTGCTTTTTCTTGAGGATGCTTGCCGTGGCTAAAAGCCTGTGTTTAAAACGCTCTTGTTCGGCGGGGTCTGATGGTATGACGAATTCGTCGTCATCGAGGCTTGCCTCGTCTTCGGAGGGAGGCGTATAGTTATCATCCTCGACCTTTCGGTCTGCCGCTCTCTCATGAGGGATGGCTTCTCCATCTTCCTATGCCGAATCTTGCTGAGGTGGGTGTTCTTTGGTGCTATCCGGGGTAGTATTATCTCCCGTGCCGGAATCACCGTTTTTGTTTTGGCGGGATTTAGAGCGGCGCCGCTGACGCCGACGCTTTGGCTGTTTCTTGGGGGCGTCATCCCCCACTGTTCCATCGCCATCTCCATCTTTTGGAGTATCCACCATATATATGTCATATGATGAGGTGGCCTTCCAGCGCCCTATAGGTGTTGGTTCCTGTTCGTCTCCTACATCGTGGTCCGTGCCGTCGATGTCTTCGGAGCTGAAGTCAAGCATGTCGGTTAGATCGTCGACAGTGGCTACAAAGTGGGTGGTGGGTGGGCTTTGAATTTCCTCATCGTCCATATCCCACCCTCGCTGACCATAGTCCGGCCAGGCTCTCCTGATAAAGAGAGAGACTTAAGAGAATTCAGGATGTCGCCAAAAGGCGAATGCTGAAAGATGTCTGCGGCGGTGAACTCCATTATCGGCGCCCAACCGGATTCGATTGGCAGGGGCGCGGGGGGGTCGGAGTCCGGGGAGGAGTCCGGATCCTTGGAGTCACGGGTCGTGCAGAGTGCGGGGCTAGCATTCGGCTCGATCACTTTCGGGATCGTAGCCCCCGAGGTGACGTCCAACCGCTCATCCTCGATTGGTGCAATAGGCTCCGAGTTAGGGGTCGAAACCTATCGTGGATTTGTCACGGCAGATGTCCTAGCGAAAGGACTTAGTCGTGGAGCCATCGCTACGAGTTTACTTGAAGGGGTTTAAAGCGGACACAAAGACACGGGGGTTTTATACTAGTTCGGCCCCTTCGATGAAGGTAAAAGCCTACGTCTAGTTGTGATGGAATTAATATGATCTCGATGGCTAGGGAGCAAACAAGCTTCGCCTAGGCTCGAGTTGTGGTTGTCTGTCCTGAACCGTCACCGGGTCGTCCCCTTATATACACGGGTGACGCCCGTCGGTCCATAGAGTCCTAACCGGTTCATACTCATGTTCCGGTTACTATCTCCCTGTTCCTTACTCACAATACAAGTCATACATCAGGCCGGTTTTGCGGCTACATGCTCTAACCGACTACAGGCCTTGGGCCTTCATCTGCTTACACCACTAATGAAGTTAACCCGGCCCAAGTAGGCCGGTTTACGCCTGGTGGTAATATCCCCAACATTAGGCCCCAGATTGATTTGAACTTGTTCATGTCAATCCTTCACACCATCTTGCGTCTTGGATATCTTCTGTTTAATTGGCAAATCTCCATGTCATCATTATTTTTAGTTGCTGTAAACCGGCATGACGTCATCAGTTTTGGTTACTGTAAACCGGCACGACGTCATTATGAAGTTCATAACGCCCTCTTAATGACAGCTCCTGGATTCTTGCGTTTGACCTAGCTCGGTTGCCTTATAAATAAGACCGAAGGGTCATTTCCTTTCTCTTCCCCTTCGTCCCTTCTTCTTCTTCTTCCTCACGTCGCCGGCTTTGCAGCTCCGCCACCACCGTCGACCTTTGCCTCATCTCGGGCCGCTGCATCAACCTGAACGTACCAGAGTGCTGCGGCGTCTTTCCGCATCTTCTCCGTTCCCGGTAAGTCCTCTCTCCTTCTTAACCTAGATCTGTTCTTAGGGTTCCATGTTCTTGCTATGTTCATCGCGCGTTCATAGCTGTTCTCTGACCTGGAATGCACCTGTGGACTCTTGCCGTGCTTAGTAGCGATCCCTTTAGCATCCGCCTGCTATTTCTCCTCCAAGCGCATAGATCTCCCGCACATATCCGCTCAATGGTCCACTTCTGTTTCCGCCTTAGTCTTCGAAATATTTCCTGTTTTTATGAGCTTGCTGTAGATCTGCGGCTGTAACATGATTTTGTGAAACTTGTTTCTGCATAACTAGTTATCCATAGTTTCAATTGCTTCCGATGCTTAGGCCAGGCGGTTTAACTTCACCATAGAGAAAAAATTGCTAAACCAGTATATATGTCATTAGTTCCCTGGTTGAACCGCCAGAATCCATCTGATGCTGCGTTGTAGAAGACCGGATTATTGGTACTGCCTCCGGTTTACCGTAATCAGATCAACACCTTTTTATCCGGCATGTCCTTGAACCGGATCACTTATTTCTTGCAGATCTCGTCATGGCCAAACAAGTGTACGAGTGCAACTGGGTTCCCTCCCGTGTCACAGAATCACAGCTGAATGATCTAGTCCTGATCGGCGCTTTAGATAACAAAGATACGATTCACTGGAGGGTTCCTGGAGATGAATGTCCTCCTACGCCCCAGGAAGGAGAGGTCGTGATCTTCGCAGATCACATGGCCCGGGGCTTCAAACCGCCCGGCTCCAAATTTTATCGGGATGTGTTAGCCAACTTTCAACTCCGTCCACAGGATATTGGCCCCAACTCCGTCACCAATCTATGTCACTTTCAAGTACTTTCTGAGGCATACCTTCAAGAGGAGCCTTCAGTCGAGTTATTTAGAGATCTCTTTCATCTGAACCGCCGTACTGAATTCACTGACGGCCCTAATACCGAACTTGGCGGTATGGCCATTCAGAAAAGGAAAGAAATCACCTATCCCCACGTCAAACTCCATACTCACCCCAAGGAATGGAACGCAACTTGGTTTTATTGCAAGGATACCTCTCCTGACAATGAAAATCCCTTGCCTGGCTTCCGTCCGGAACGACTCAGCAACACTCACCCCTTTCCACAAAGGCTAAGCGCCAAGGAGAGAATTAAATACGCTCCTCAACTATCCAAGCTCCGGGCCTTCATGGCCAATGGTTTAACAGGAATAGACCTTGCACGCTGCTGGATATCATGGAGCATTTTGCCTCTAAGCCGGCGCCCAAATTTGATGTGCGAGTATACTAATAGTGTCGATGACCCACTCCGACACACTAAAATCCAGCTCACTGATGACGAAGTCACAGAATCTGTGAAAAAGATGCTGAATGAACCGGAGCACCTTTGTGCTCAAACCGGTCTGCCTCCTTACTTCACCACCAACAAACCGCCAGCGGTAATATTTTAATTGCTCTATTGTTGATCCAGGGTGATAATCCATTTTGGAGCAAGAAACTTCCTCAAGACAAAATGGAAAAGGCAGGACGGCCAACCCGGCCCAAGACCAAGGTTATCAAGAAGCCAGCTCATAAGAGAAAAACCACCGCTTCATCTGACCCAGCCATTGACGATGATGTGGGTAATCCGGATCTTGAGGTAGAACTTGATTCACTTGGCTTGCTTTTTACACGCCTTATTGATGATAATGCTTGTCAGGATGACGCTGAAGCCAGCAATGCGGGTTTTGTTAAGGTAACCATTCTCTCTTCCGATTCAGAAATCCTGCCTTTGCCAAAATTTCGCCGGGCAAACCGGAAAGTTAAATTTTCTCATCCTTTTGCTTATCTGGATTCCCAATTTCTTATGAAGACCCAGCAACACGAAGCTCGCCGCACAACCCGGCACAGCGGCCAGGTAGTTACCTCTGCAGGTTTACCAAACAGTCCGGTTTGAAAACGCCGCTCCGAGTTCTCCGACCTTTTTATTGATTTAAATCCTAAAGCGGGTTTCTTCCGTCAACCTCTTAATCCATCCGACTCCGATTACCAGGTCACTTCCCATTCATCCTCTAGTGAATCATCGGTCACCCAGCTACCACCTTTGAAAACAGTTGCTGGGTAAGTTAAACCGAACATATGCTTCCAGTATACTGCGCAATGGCTTATACTTTTCCTTGACTTTTTATTTTTCTTTCAGGGCTAAACCGAAACCAAGCAAGAAGAAGCGCCTGGATAGAGCGGCTGAAGAAGATGTGGCCCCAGAATATGACCAAGCACCTGATCATGAAGTGTTTACTTGTGAAGATATCCCCAATGATCCTCCTCTGCAAGACAACGTTATCCCTGAAGAAGGTCCTATTCATATTCCAGCCTCTGCTAATCCGCCTGCCAGCTCTGTCCAGATTGAGAAATCCCACACTCCTGCTGACAAACCGGCCGCACCAACCCAAACCGGCGAGTCAAAAGATGATGATGTTGTGATTACCGGCGTAGGCCGCTCTGAACCTGGGAATCCTGCCACCCTTACCGGGCATACCATCAAAGAGGATTCTTCCCCTTTGAACAAAGGAAAATGGGATGTTGAATTAGAGACATACACCAATCTGAATGCTCAAGATCTTCACTCTGGCTATTTAAACCGGCTTTATACTAGCCGTGACTGTGAAGCTGGCTTGGTCAAAATGATGAGGGATAAATTTGAGGTAAATTCCTTCTTTCCTTTTCGCCATTGCATTCATCTTTGTAGCCCCCAAGGGCCGGTTTGTGACCTTGGTCAAACCGGGACTTCATCCTGAACATTTTTGAAATCCGTCGGCATAACCCTCGAGGGCCGGTCTAACTTAGCATAAGTAAACCGAGGCTCAAAAATAAAAAGCTGTCCTTAGAACATAACTTGATCAAATAGCCATTAGCCCCCAAGTGCCAAGTTGAATACTTGTATTGAGCTTGGGACTTTGTAATCTAGCAATATACAAAAAATTGAAGGTGCATTAGCCCCCAAGTATCAGGCATATAACTTTTGTTATGTGGTTGATACTTCCATTTCTTGGATCGTCTGTGCAAAGCTTAAAATGCCATCTGTATGCAGGCTGAAGTGAAAATCAAGGAGGACCAGATTGCCGATTTGCAGGAGACCCTAAAGACCCAGCAGGCTGAAACAGATAAGGCAAAGCAAGAATTGACCAGCGCTTTGAGCACTGCTGAACGGCTGAAAGAAGGCTTCAAGAAAGAGCGGGCTAACTGGGCCACTGAAAAGGCCGGTTTAACCAAAAGAGCAGAAAACGCTGAAGCGGCCCTTAAACCGGTGGTGGATGAACTGACGACCGTACAGCGGCAAATACACTCTATGACTGCTGCAATCTTTGGTAAGCTCCTTGTAACTTCTGTGATAAATTTGAATCTGCTGTATTATAAATCCGGTTTGAGACCATTCCAATTTTGTTTGTAGGCACACGTATTGGGCACATAGGAAATGATGTGCGGAAGAAATTGAAAGCTGCCTACACCTTGGTGGAACAATTGTATACCGGAGCCCAGCGGATCATCACCACATCTTCTTACAACAACCCGGCGCCCTCTTTAATCCAGGACACTCTTAGCAAGCTTTCAATGCTTCTAGCCCGGATTGAGGAGCTGAAAAAATCCGCTGCCCGAACCGGAGCCATCAATGCTTTAATCCGGGCAAAGGCATGGGTGCCCGACTTTGATCCTGTGGAAGCAGCTCAAGGCTATCCCAGTCTGAAAGAAGATGGCTCTGAATTCAACGAAGAGGATTTAAGGGCCATAAACCGTGCAGTGCGCCCGCTGGCTTGCCAGCTAGCTGAAGAGGCAGATTTGACGCATTATCAAGCAGAATATAATAATCAAAACAAGCGAGTGCCGGCCCCAACTGTTGAAGCGGAGAATCTGATTCCTCCAACCCGTAAGCACACTTAAGCCCCTGATATTGAACCGTCTTCCCTGATCCATGAAGAGGCTGTTTTCCAAGCTTTAATGGGAATCGACTGGACCATTGTTGACTTCCAGCCAATGGGTAGAGACGAGGAAGCTGAAGCAGCGGAGGATGAGGAGCAGGCTTGAACTAGAAGCCGATTTGAAGAGCTATTTGCAACATCCTTCCACAAAACAATGATTTTGTTTGAGCACCATGCCGCCTTGTAATAGGATAGTTAAAACTTCTATCTGGAATATGCCTTCGTGCATAAGTACTGGAGCTTTTACTTGAAAAACTTTAATTCATATTTCCTGCAATCAGAAAAATTTGAACTTCGGTAGCGGTTATAGCATCAGCCGGATTATGATCTTGATATGTGTATCAGTAATACAACAAATAGATGATACATAAATACCGGCCATGTTTGATCATAAAGCTAGCTTTAGCCAAGCCTGAAGCGGTGGTTTTCTAAACCATTACCGTCAAAAAGGGAGAAAGTAGGGCCCGTACAGACCGTACTGACTTAATACGAGCCCCCTGGTTACTCCATGATGTTAACAGGGAAAAGGTAAACCAGGCAGACTCCTCCGGATTAAAAGGGGGATCAAAAATCATTGGCTGAACCGGAAAAAATATGCTTGTTGACACAAAGAAATCCAACAAAAGCAAAGAACGAACAAACCATGAAAACAACATGGAAGCAAAAGTAATGATAAAAAACCATTTGCAAAAATATGCTATACTGAGCTGTTCAGATGGTATTACCATGGTCGGACAGGATCAAGGCCCCCAATAGGAGTGACAATGATTCAAGTCAGCCAGGTCCCCAAATGACTCGTGGCATATATGCCAGATCAAGAGGCGTGGCAATGGTTCGGGCCCGACCATGCCCCCAAGTGATTTTGTGGCCTTAGGCCGACCAAGAGGCGTGACTAGTTCAGACTTGACCAAGTCCCCAAATGATCTGGTGGTTGTCGCCTATCAAAGGGTGTTCGTTGGTTCGGACACGACCAAGGGCCCCAGTGATATATAAAAGACAAATGTCAAGGGGTAAACCGGAGGATGCTTTAAACAGAATCACTCCGTGTAACCTCGCATGATGAGAAAGACAGAGACCCCGCTTTAGCTGAGGCTCCGGTTTGATATATCAAAGATAATATATACATTGTCATGATATGTACATAGATAGAGCCGATGGCTCAAGTATAGTAAGGCCGAAGATGAGCTATATTCCACGGTCTGTTGGTCTCCTCTTCTGATGTACGTGAGTCTTGATGTCCTCGAATATCAATCAGATAGTACGACCCGTTGTGCAAATTCTTGCTGACCACGAAAGGTCCCTCCCAAGGTGGGGATAACTTGTGCATATCCGTTTGATCTTGGATGAGTCGAAGCACCAAATCTCCTTCTTGAAAAGTTCTGGTTCTAACCCGGCGACTGTGATAGCGACGAAGATCTTGCTGGTAAATCGCCGAACGGGCAGCCGCTATATCACGCTCCTCGTCCAATAGGTCCAAAGCATCTTGTCGTGCTGTCTCATTGTCCGCTTCAACATAAGCTGCCACACGAGGCGAATCGTGCCAGATGTCACTAGGGAGAACTGCCTCTGCTCCATAGACCATGAAAAATGGCGTGTATCCTGTGGACCGGTTTGGTGTAGTATTGATACTCCATAATACAGATGGTAGCTCTTCAACCCAACATCCTGGTGTTCTTTGCAATGGGACCAAAAGCCGGGGTTTGATGCCTCGTAAGATTTCCTGATTAGCTCGTTCTGCCTGTCCATTGGACTGGGGGTGTGCTACTGATGACACGTCAAGTCGGATGTGCTCACGTTCATAGAACTCCTTCATAGCACCCTTGGATAAATTGGTACCATTGTCAGTAATGATACTGTGTGGGAAACCAAACCGGAAAATCACCTTCTTGATGAACTGCACCGCTGTTGCTGCATCACACTTGCTGACAGGCTTCGCTTCAACCCACTTGGTAAATTTGTCAACTGCCACCAAAAGGTGGGTTTTCTTATCCTTGGATCTTTTAAAAGGCCCAACCATATCCAGCCCCCAAGTTGCAAACGGCCATGTTATTGGGATCATCCTTAATTCTTGAGCCGGCACATGAGCACGCCTTGAAAATTTCTGACATCCATCACACCGTTTAACCAAGTCCTCCGCATCAGCGTGCGCTGTCAACCAGTAGAACCCGTGACGAAACGCCTTTGCCACCAGAGACTTTGAACCGACGTGGTGTCCACAATCCCCTTCATGGATTTCTCTTAAGATTTCACAGCCTTCCTTAGGAGAAACACAACGTTGAAACGCCCCGGATGCACTGCAATGATGTAATTCACCATTGACAATCGTCATAGACTTGGATCGCCGGACTATCTTCCTGGCCAGAATCTCATCCTCTGGTAACTCCCCCCGGTTCATGTACGCAAGATAAGGAACTGTACAATCCGGAATAACATGCAGGGCTGCCACCAATTGAGCCTCCGGATCAGGGATAGCCAAATCCACCTCACCTGGGAGCTTGACTGACGGGTTGTGCAACACGTCCAAAAAGACGTTAGGCGGGACCGGTTTACGCTGAGAGCCCAACCGGCTTAACGCATCCGCCGCTTCATTCTTTTGACGGTCCACATGATCCACTTGATAACCCTTGAAACAACCTGCAATATTATCCACTTCCCGACGATATGCAGCCATGAGCGGGTCCTTAGAATCCCAAGTGCCAGACACCTGTTGAGCCACTAGGTCCGAGTCACCAAAGCACTTAACCCGGCTTAAATTCATCTCTTTAGCCATCCGGAGGCCATGGAGCAAGGCTTCGTACTCAGCTGCATTATTAGTACAAGGGAACATTAAGCGGAGAACATAACAAAACTTATCACCTCGCGGGGAAGTTAATATGACTCTAGCCCCCGAGCCTTCCAATTGCCTGGATCCGTCAAAATGAATAGTCCAATATGTGTGATCCGGCTTCTCCTCTGGCGCTTGTAATTCCGTCCAATCATTGATGAAATCAACAAGTGCTTGAGACTTCACTGCCGTCCGAGGCACGTACTTCAGTCCGTGTGGCCCCAGCTCTATAGCCCACTTGGCAATCCGGCCAGTCGCCTCCCGATTCTGTATAATATCACCCAAGGGAGCTGAACTGACCACTGTGATGGGGTGCCCTTGAAAATACTGTTTCAACTTCCGACTGGCCATAAAAACACCATAGACCAACTTCTGCCAATGCGGATACCTTTGCTTGGATTCAATAAGCACCTCGCTGATATAATAAACCGGCCGCTGAACCGGATATTCCTTGCCTGCCTCTTTGCGTTCCACCACAATAGCCACGCTAACTGCCCGAGCATTGGCCGCTACGTATAATAATAGTGGCTCCTTGTCGACCGGAGCTGCAAGAACAGGCGGATTGGCTAACTACCGCTTCAGGTCCTCAAATGCCTCATCAGCAGCTGGACTCCAGACGAAATTGTCCGTCTTCCTCAGCATTTGGTACAAAAGGGATAGCCTTCTCCCCGAGGCGGCTGATAAACTGACTCAGCGCAGTGATCCGGCCCGCCAAACGCTGAACATCGTTGATACACTACGGTTTAGCTAGGGATGTAATAGCCGTAATCTTCTCCGGATTAGCCTCAATTCCTCTGTTAGACACCAGGAAACCCAGTAACCTGCCCACCGGAACACCAAAAACACACTTGGCCGGATTGAGAATCATCCTGTAAGTTCGCAAGTTGTCAAAGGTCTCCTTCAAATCATCCACCAGCGTCTCCTTCTGTCTTGATTTTACTACAATATCATCCACATAGGCGTGCACATTGCGGCCGATCTGCTCATGCAGGCAATTATGTACACACCGTTGATAGGTGGCTTGGGCACTCTTAAGCCCGAAGGGCATAGATACATAGCAGAAGGCTCCAAAGGGAGTAATAAATGCTGTTTTCTCCTGGTCCTTAACCGCCATCTTGATCTGATGATATCCAGAGTATGCATCCAAAAAACTCAAACGCTCACAACCCGCCGTGGCATCAATGATCTGGTCAATACGGGGGAGGGCAAAAGGATCTGCCGGACAGGCTTTGTTAAGATCTGTATAATCCACACACATACGCCAAGTGCCGTTTTTCTTAAGAACCAGTACCGGATTAGCAAGCCACTCTGGATGGAACACCTCAATAATAAAACCAGCTGCTAAAAGCCTGGCCACTTCCTCTCCAATGGCTTTGCGTCTTTCTTCGTTAAACCGGCGGAGGAACTGTTTCACCGGTTTATACTTAGGATCCACATTAAGAGTGTGCTCAGCGAGTTCCCTCGGCACACCTGGCATGTCAGACGGCTTCCATGCAAAAATGTCCCGATTCTCACGGATGAACTCGATGAGCGCGCTTTCCTATTTGGGATCCAGGTTGGCACTGATAGTGAACTGCTTGGACGAATCGCCGGGCACGAAGTCAACAAGCTTGGTCTCAGCTGCCGATTTGAACTTCAGATCTGAATCATGCTCTGTAGTTGGCTTCTTTAAAGGGGTCATATCTGCCGGATCAACATTGTCCTTATAATACTTCAACTCCTCTGTGGCACAGACTGACTCTGCATAAGCCGCATCACCCTCTTCACATTCCAAAGCGATCCTACGGTTCCCATGAACTGTTATCGTCCCCTTGTAACCCGGCATCTTGAGCTGTAAATAGATATAACAAGGCCGCGCCATGAACTTGGCATAAGCCGGCCGCCCAAACAAGGCGTGATACGGGCTCCGGATCTTCACCACTTCGAAGTTTAATTTTTCTGACCGAGAATCGTGCTCATCCCCAAAAGCCACATCTAGGGTTATCTTGCCAACAGGATATGCAGATTTGCTTGGCACAACACCATGGAATACCATATTCGACGGTCTGAGATCCTTGTCTGTTAGTCCCATGCGCCGGAATGTCTCATAGTATAGTATGTTAATACTGCTTCCTCCATCCATGAGCACCTTGGTGAACTTATAACCCCCCACCTGAGGGTCCACTACTAATGCTAACTGGCCCGGATTATCAACCCGGGGCGGGTGATCTTCTCTGCTCCACACGATGGGCTGCTCTGACCAACGTAAGTAACGCGGTAAGGCCGGTTCAACAGAATTCACTGCTCGCTTGTGGAGTTTTCGGTCGCGCTTATCCAAGCCAGTTGTGAAGACATGGTATTGCCCATTGCTCAACTGTTTTGGCTGGCTCTGATAACCTGACTGCTACTGCTGCTGGCCGTTCTGACTATTCTGGCTATTGTGACCGCCTTGATTGAAACCTGAACCGGAAGCTCCATCGTGACCCGGGCCGTGTAAACCGGATCCTGAACCGCCACCTGACCCATGGTCATACCGGAAGGCATTAGAGTTTTTAAACTCCCGCATAATATAACAATCCTTCCAAAGGTGGTTAGCTGGTGTCTCCTTCGTCCCGTGCTTTGGGCAAGGCTGATTCAACAAATAATTCAAACGGCTTGCGTTAGGATTGGGGGTCCCATTACGATCTGCTGCTTTACCTCTACGCCGCTGCCCCCTGTCCTGTGCATTAGCGTTGGCCACAAAATCCATGCTACCCTCCGCCTTGCGTTTGCCTCCGTTTCCATGACCCGCCGGTTTGTACTGCTGCTGTTTAGAGTTGCTATTCTTCCTTCCCTTCCCTGTTTCATCATCATCAGGTTCGGGGTCCTTGGTACTGTCCGAATCGGCATACTTTACTAAAGCAGCCATGAGGGTTCCCATGTCATTACAGAACCGCTTCATGCGTCCCAATTTCAATTTCAGAGGCTCAAACCGGCAGTTGCCTTCCAGAGTTAAGATCGCAGAGTCAGCATTAATCCTGTCAGATGAGTGCAAAATTTCCGAAACGCGGCGCACCCAACGGGTCGTTGATTCTCCTTCCTCTTGGACACAAGCCTCCAGGTCTACTATGGACTTGGGCTGCTTACATGTATCCTTAAAATTCTGTATAAACCGGGCCCGCAACTGGGCCCATGAGCTGATAGAATTGGGTGGCAGGCTCTTTAACCAAGTACGAGCCGTGCCCTCAAGCATCATGGTGAAGTATTTCGCACACGCGGCCTCATCCACGTCCAGCATCTCCATGGCCATCTCATAACTCTCTACCCATGCTTCAGGGGGTAAATCAGCGGTGTAATTCGGCACCTTGCATGGACCCTTGAAATCTTTGGGCAGGCGCACATTACGTAAAGCTGGGATTAAGCAAGGCACTCCCAAAGCGGATGTGATCCCTGGTCCGGCAAAGGTTGTAGAATGAACCGGTGTAAATTGGCCCGCATTATCCTGCGCTGCCAGCTCGGCCTTCCTTTGTGCTCGGGCCCGGTCCACCACATCCTGAGCATCTCGAACACCACCTGCCGGGTCATTACCGCGGGCCGCTTCACGGCCTCGCGCATTGCTTGATATGGCCGGTTCCTCCATGCGCGTGCTATAGCTCCGGCCCGGACGGGGCGTAGAATGAATCCGATCACGGCTGTACGAGTATGCCTCCTGCTGAATCAGCGCAGTCCGGAGAAGCTCCTTAACCCGGCGTGTCTCTATCGCTTGCGGAGAATCCCCTTCGACTGGGATGGCCTCTAACCATGCAGCGGCCGCAACAAGGTTGTCCATAGGATTAGAATAATGACCTGGGGGCGTCTGGACCGGCGGAAGATTCATAATGTTCTGCTGAGGGGGTTCCATCAGGCGAGGTTGGACCGGCTCCCCTGGTCCTGGTGCCTCGATCCGGTTTGTCTCCGGGTACTGTGGCGGATTACTGGTCCCAGCTCCTGGAGTGTGAAAGAGATTTCGGGGGTCAAAACCTGACGGCATGCATGATCTGTGCTTCCGCTTCAAAACCTCTTGTGATGCGTTCTGGTCAAGCATGAGTTTATAGGCCTGGGCGTCCAAAGCGGCCCGTTCTGCAGTCATCCTGTCTTTTTCTGCTGCCAGATCCGCTTTGGCTTGCACGATCTGCTCTTTCACCTTTGCGATTTCTGCATTATGGGCCTCCTGATCCGCCGGATTGTCCTCTGCCATAAGCGCAGCTAGTGCATCAAACAAATTAGTCAGAACTTGAACCGGCGGGCGCACAAGGCCTCCTGCCCCTGCTGCGGCTGCCGCTGCTGATCCGGAGAGCATTGCTGCGGCGGTCGAAGAGTGATTCGCCGCCTGTGTGCCGGCCATGAATATTCCAACCCAGTTGACCTGGCCTGGGGGGTCCGGAATACTGTCGCCATCGGAACAACCCCTAATCTGGTCGTCTTGCAACTGGTATAGCGATTCGGTATCTCCGGTCGAGGACTCGCTATCAGAATAGACGACGGTCTCATTACCATGTTCTGACTCGTCCTCACGCTTACCTTCGTGGACGACTCCAACGAAGACACGCTTCACGGCCGGTTCAACCCGGGTAGATCTCGCACGCTGAGCCGTCTCGATGAGGTTGGTGCAGATGTCCGGCTCAGGCCCAGGCTCACCGATTTTGCCAATGAAAACGTGTATGCCACCAAAGGGGGCCCGGTACCCGTACTCGATTGACTCGGCCTCGGGACCCCATCCTGCGTCGTCGATGTAGATCCTGCCCCGACGACTCTTGGTCATCCGGCCCACAACATAGCCTTCGAGTCCCTTGAGCTTGCCCTCCAAGATCGTCAAACCATCGTGCGATAGCCCCACGGTGGGCGCCAACTGTCGTGGATTTGTCACGGCAGATGTCCTAGCGAAAGGACTTAGTCGTGGAGCCATCGCTACGAGTTTACTTGAAGGGGTTTAAAGCGGACACAAAGAGACGAGGGTTTTATACTAGTTCGGCCCCTTCGATGAAGGTAAAAGCCTACGTCTAGTTGTGATGGAATTAATATGATCTCGATGGCTAGGGAGCAAACAAGCTTCGCCTAGGCTCGAGTTGTGGTTGTCTGTCCTGAACCGTCACCGGGTCGTCCCCTTATATACACGGGTGACGCCCGTCGGTCCATAGAGTCCTAACCGGTTCATACTCGTGTTCCGGTTACTATCTCCCTGTTCCTTACTTACAACAAGTCATACATCAGGCCGGTTTACGGCTACATGCTCTAACCGACTACAGGCCTTGGGCCTTCATCTGCTTACACCACTAATGAAGTTAACCCGGCCCAAGTAGGCCGGTTTACGCCTAGTGGTAATATCCCCAACAGAACCGATGCGTGTGCGGCCTCCAGGACACTGTCCGGGGGCAGAGCTAGATCATGCCCCTCGAGATAGTGCAGCGCGCTTGGCCGTGGCTCGAGCCCGTCGAAGATCAAGTCTCCGCGGATGTCAGCCGTGTAGTTTAAGCTTCCGAACCTGACTTGATGGTCAGGGGCGTAGCTTTCGATCTACTCCAGGTGGCTGAGCGAATTGGCCCGCAGAGCGAAGATCTGTCCGGGGAGCAAAGTCTCACCCTGGACCGCATCGTTGTTGATGATCAAAGGAGCCATCGGGCCTAAAGGCGACGACACAGAGGAACTCTCAATGAAAGCACCAATGTCGGTGTCAAAACCAGCGGATCTCGGGTAGTGGGTCCCGAACTGTGCGTCTAGGCCGGATGGTATCAGGAGGCAGGGAACACGATGTTTTACCCAGGTTCGGGCCCTCTTGATGGAGGTAAAACCCTACGTCCTGCTTGATTAATATTGATGATATGGGTAGTACAAGAGTAGATCTACCACGAGATCAAGGAGGCTAAACCCTAGAAGCTAGCCTATGGTATGATTGTTGTATATGAGTTGATTGCCTATGGACTACAACCCTCCGGTTTATATAGACACCGGATAGGGTTAGGGTTACATAGAGTCGGTTACAATGGTAGGAGATCTTGAATATCCGCATCGCCAAGCTTGCCTTCCATGCCAAGGAAAGTCCTATCCGGACACGGGACGGAGTCTTCAATCTTGTATCTTCATAGTCCAGGAGTCCGGCTGAAGGTATAGTCCGGCTACCCGAACACCCCCTAATCCAGGACTCCCTCACACGGCACCTGGGAGAAGCCGGCCAACCATCTATGGCAAGACTGTATGATCATCAAGGCTTTCAAGAATTCTAACATGTTCGATAGTAATCATGGACCCGGTGGCGACACAGGCGGTGGCGGTTTTCATGGCCTGGGCGGCAATTCAGGCGGTGGTGGTTTTCATGGCCAGGGCCCTCAGGGTAATCAGGCTGGTTATAATCGGCAATCCGGACAAGGAGGTCAGCAGCAACAGCAATCCGGTTTTCAGAGTAACCCAAAGCAGCTAAGTAGTGGGAAGTATCATATGTTCACCACCAGTTTATGCAAAAGGGACCAGAAACTTCATAAGAGAGCGGTCAATGCCGTTGAGCCGGCAGTTCCTCATTATTTGAGATGGTCTGGGCAGCCTATTCTGTGGAGTTGGGAGGATCACCCACCCCAGGTAGACAACCCGGGTCATCTGGCTTTGGTGGTGGTACCTCGGGTTGGTGGATATAAGTTCACTATAAAGTACTCATGGATGGAGGCAGTAGCATCAACATCCTCTATTATGAGACCTTCCGTCGCATGGGATTGACTGACAAAAGTCTTAAGACGTCCAATACTGTTTTTCATGGAGTTTTTGGTTTGAGAGGAATCACCAGAAGATCGAGAGACCTCCTGCAAAAGTGAAATCACAGTTTAAAAGAGCAAGGAAATAGATTCATTGATAAAAGCAAAAGTCAAATGGGAAAGAAACCTCATTCTGGTGTTTCCGAGGAGTTTTTGGTAAGCCGGAGGGCAGTTCATTGTCGTCACTGGTCTGGGTCTCACGGCGGTTCTTGTGTTGCTATTTTTTCAAAAGAAAATGAGGATCCAAATAAGCCAAAGGGTGTGAAAACCTTACTTTCAGGGTTACCAGTCGAGGTTTCTGTCTTGGCAAAGGTTCTAAGTCAGAGGAAATAGTTACCTCTTCCTCTACTGCATGGCTGGCCCCCGTGTCATCCTGACAATGATCAGTGTCAATAAGGTTGTTAAAAAGTAGGCCAAGAGAGTCAAGGGCTACCTCTGACTCAGAAACATCATCTAGCTTGAACATATCTAAAGAAGTTGTTTCTTCTTAGATTTTCGGGTTGTCTTCTTCGCGGCTATGGCGGCGGCTCTAGCCTTATTGGCGGCTTCATGATCATATTTGGCCTTCCAAAAGTCAGATTTGGCCTGTAGGCAAATAAAAGGTTGAAACATCATGCAAGTGCTTAACTATTAAAGAAAAAAGAATCAAGGGGATTTACCTCTGGTGCCGGGTTAAGTTTGCAGAAAGGATTCAATCCTACTTTACTGCAGTCTTCATATTTGTTGTTTACAAGGGTAGTTAACATTTCAATGATGGCTTGTTCAGTCAGACGTAGAGAGCTATAACGCAACAGATCATCTGCTCCTCTGGTGTAATTATACATTAAGTCAGACCGGCGGCTCAGAGGGATGATCCGCCATGCGATCCAACAGTGGAGCAAGTCAACACCAGTTAAGCCGTTTCCCAGCAAGGCTTGCACCCTTTTGATGGTTGGGATGAGCTTCTTACGTTCAGCGGCATAAAGCTTGTTAGGGAGTGAAAACTTAGCGTCAAGGCGCCCCGCGCGATAACCCGACATTGGATTTTCATTAGCTGGTGACGTGTCTTTGCAATAAAACCAAGTTTGGTTCCAATCCTTGGGATGGCTTGGTAAGACTACTAAGGGAAAGACAACACCCTGTCTGTGCTGAATCGAAATTCCACCAGGTTCCAAGCTGGGGCCGTTGGTGCATTCATTCTGGCGGTTCAAATAGAAATACTCTCTGAAGAGTTCAACAGTAGGTTCTTCTTGAAGATAAACCTCGCAGAGAACCTGGAAATTCCAGATGTTTGATATGGAATTGGGTCCAAGATCTTGGGGGTGAAGCTTGAAAAAGTGCAGAACATCTCTGAAGAATTTTGAGCCGGGCGGTGAAAAACCCCGGTTCATATGATTAGTAAAGACGATGACTTCATCATCCTTAGGCTGAGGTTTTTCTTCGGCCGGGTCAGGTGTGCGATAGGACATAATGCTCTTCTCTGGTAAAAACTCAATGTGAACAAAGTCCTTCAGAGTGGCGTCAGTGACTGTGGAAAGGACCCAGTTGCAAACTGTCGTCTTCTTTGGCAGCTTGGTGAGAGGACAAGCTAAAAATGAAGTCATTTGCTAGTTTAAGTTAAATGGTGGAATCACAGGTTAATGTCTGCAATACAGATGCGTAATGGCGACTTAAGTAAGGGCTAATGATATATGAAGGAAAAATGGGCCGGCAGGATAAGCCGCCATAACTAAAGGTATTCAAAGGTTGCCAGCGACAAAAAAATGGCTAAGTACTAAGATGAACAAGTTTCACAGGCTGTTGCTATTATTTTGGATCAAGACCGGTCAAGAAAGGAAAATAAATGTAGACCTAAAAAATAGTGCAGAGGAGTTCATCGGTCCTAAGGAGGCCTTTATGCAAGAAAGGGGATCTACTAGCATCTAAAATGGATGCGAAACAGCTACCGCATGAGTTCTATACTTATTTTAGATCAAAATAGGATGCGGTGGAGAAACTACGAAGAATCTGTGATGAACAACGAAGAACACAGAAGAACTTGCAAACCCGAATGCGGATCTAAGGTGCGGAAGGGTAAGAACTTACGGATGCAGTTCTACTACGAAGGGTCGCCACTGTTCTCGGGACAAGCTCGGGTTGATGCAGCGGCCAAGGTTGAGGACAACGGTGAGCGCTGCGGCGGCGGCGAAGCTCGAGCGATAGAGGGGTGGCGAGAGAAGGAAGAAGAAGAATGAGGAAGACCAGCCATGCCTATTTATAAGGAGATAGGTGAATAGGCAGGCGCAAAAAACGAGGAAGGCTAAAATGATGATTATCCAGCTAATTAGACGCCTCAATTTTCGGAAGGCATTTAAGATAAGGATCCGTTAAGATGACATCGTGGCGGGTTTCCAAATTTTCTGAAGGTGACGTCATGGCGGTTTATAAAGCTTTTACAAGTAGTGGAAGATGGATTTCTTCTAAGTGTTTGAAGATTGACATGAACAAAGTTCAAATCAACTCGGGGCCTAATGTTGGGGATATGAGTACCAGATATGACCTGCCCAGGAGGGGCCGGGTCAACCGCAATGGCGGGTTACTTAAGTGAAGCCCGAAGAGTATATAGGGTGACGGTTTATGATAAGGCTTATAATAAGCCCAAGCCCAGAGGCGGCTTAAGGCCTGTAAGTATAAACTGCCATGTATGAATAAGACTTGTAAAGTAAGGCATGTAAGAGATGTCACCGAGCCGGACACGTTGTATGAGCCGGCCGGGACTCTGTAGGCTGCAGGGCGTCAACCCGTGTATATAAGGGGACGACCCGATGGTGGCTTAGGGCAAGAAACAACAGATCGAGAGCCAAGCTAGCGGATTCGCTCCTGGCTCATCAAAACCTAGCAATACCACATCAACTGGACTGGGCTTTACCTTCACCGCAATGGGCCGAACCAGTATAAACCACTCGTGTCCTTTGTCCCGATTAACCCCTTTAAGCTTCCTAGTTGCGATGGCTCCACGACTAAGTCGTTTCACTAGGACATCTGCTGTGACAATTCCACGACAAATTCTCTCTTTTTTCACTTAAATTAATTTGAGGGAAAGAAAAATTATGCTCGTGATCTTCACTTATATTTGTTGAGCTTGTCAAAAGCAACATATGAAAATTAGTTCCAGAGTATAGATATCCAAGAAGGATATAATAAAAACCTTCATGGAGATTATTGGACAAAATAAACTTGATTCTTAGTAATAGTTTTGAGATATGATGATGTGATATGTGAGTTATATTGATGAGTAATTATGCTTTAGTAAGAATATTTGTGTTAAGGTTTGTGATTCCCTATGCAAGCATGAAAGTCAATGATTATGCAATGAAATTATATCCTACTTATGATGCATTATTCAGTGTTAGTTACGCTTAATGCTCGCTTATGAGATTATACGTTTCTTGGTTGGTCGCTTCTCAATCTTTTGCTAGACTCATTTTGCACTAAGTATGATCACTACGTGTGCATCCAAAAACCTTTAAACCAATTTTGCCACATGAGTCCACTATATCTACCTATATGCGGTATTCTTTTGCCGTTCTAAGCAAATTTGTATGTGCCATCTCTAATTTTCAAAATAAACTTCTCTTTTGTGTGTTCGTTTCTCTCGCGGAGCGGTGAGGGGTGACTAATATTTTGCATGCTAGATGTGTTATTCTCACGATGAGTGTTTATTCACTTGTCATTGCACAAGAGTAAGGCAAAGGTATTAGGGATGGCCAGTCCTGAAATGAAAAATGAATTTACTTTATGTTGTCAAATAATAAATTCCTTGAAAAGTGTTGGTATGGAAGGCACCCGCGGATACGGTTAGCCATGGAAAGTGAAAGTATGGTGGAAAAAGGAATAAACTTTATTTTCTGTTTGGGAACCGCCTATGATATATCAAGCATGGAAAGTGTTGGGAACTCTAAGTCATTTTCATTGGTGGGATGGATACACCTCCCAAAATGTTTTTATCTCTAAGTTTTTCGCTTTGAGCTCTCGCACCTCTACAAATCCCTACTTTCCTCCGCGAAGGGCCTTTCTTTTACTTTATGCAATTTTTATTTTGAATTTGAGTCTCCATCTTCTCTTACAAAAAGCACCAACTAGGAGGCAATATGATCGTACTTGAGCATTGGTTATAGTTAATATGCGAGTGTGTTTCATGAATGGATCAATGATTGAGCATGATGGGATAGTGATAGCTTATTTTATCGTTGATATTTTGAAAGACATGGTTGCTTGTTGATATGCTTCAGTATTTAAGTTATCATGTCAAAACTAGACTATTGCTTTGAACAATATAAAAGTCCAAATGTCCATGCTATAAAGAAAAGAATATGATATGACATGATAGGCAGCATTCCACATCAATTTTTTTGTTTTTATCACTTACCTACTCAAGGATGAGCTGGAGTTAAGCTTGGGGATGTTGATACGTCTTCAGCGTATCGATAATTTTTGATTGTTCCATGCTGTTATATTATCAATCTTGGATGTTTTATAATCATTTTATATCATTTTTTGGTACCAACATATTGACATAGTGCCAAGTGCCAGTTGCTGTTTTTTGCATGTTTTTACATCGCAGAAAATCGATACCAAACGAAGTCCAAATGCCATGAAACTTTACGGAATTTTTTATGGACCAGAAGACACCTAATGGGCCAAGGCTGCGCATGCGGGGTGTTCCGAGGAGAGAACAACCCACCAGGGCGCGTCAGGAGGCCCAGGCGCGCCCTGGTGGGTTGTGCCCACCTCAGGTGCCCCCCGGACCGCCTCTTTGCTCTATAAATACCCCAATATTTCATAAATCCTAGGGGAGTCGACGAAAATCCATTCCAGCCAACTCAGAGTCCAGAACCACCAGATCCAATCTAGACACCATCACGGATGGGGCT
Source organism: Triticum aestivum (assembly GCF_018294505.1). Taxonomy (NCBI): domain Eukaryota; kingdom Viridiplantae; phylum Streptophyta; class Magnoliopsida; order Poales; family Poaceae; genus Triticum; species Triticum aestivum. Next base: position 65,433,170 of record NC_057812.1, read on the forward strand.
CACCACCTCCATTGGTGCCTCTCCGATGATGCATGAGTAGTTCCTTGTAGACCTCCGGGTCCGTAGTTAGTAGCTAGATGGCTTCCTCTCTCTCGTTTGATTCTCAATACAATGGTCTCTTGGAGATCCATATGATGTGACTCTTTTTGCAGTGTGTTTGTTAGGATCGGATGAACTTTGAGTTTATGATCAGATCTATCTTTTTATCCATGAAAGTATTTGAGTTTCTTTGATCTCTTTTATGCATGATTACTTATAGCCTCATATTTCTTCTCCGATATTTGGGTTTTGTTTGGCCAACTTGATCAATTTATCTTGCAATGGGAAGAGGTATTTTGTAGTGGGTTCGATCTTACGGTGCTTGATCCAAGTGATAGAAGGGGAACCGACGCGTATGTATCGTTGCTACTAAGGATAAAACGATGGGGTCTATCTCTACAAAGATAGATATTGTCTACATCATGTCATCGTTCTTATTGCATTACTCCGTTTCTCCATGAACATAATACACTATATGGATGCTGGATAATGGTCGAGGTGTGGAGTAATAGTAGTAGATGCAGGCAGGAGTCGGTCTACTAATCTTGGACGCGATGCCTATGTAATGATCATTGCCTGGATATCATCATGACTATTTGAAGTTTTATCAATTTCCCAACAGTAATTTGTTTACCCACCGTTTGCTATTTTTCTCGACAGAAGCCACTAGTGAAACCTATGGCCCCCGGGTCTCTTTCTCATATTATTTGCCTTTGCGATCTATTTTCTATGTCTTTTATTTTTAGATCTATTAAATCCAAAAATCCAAAAATAACTTGTTGCAATTTATTTTATTTGGCGTTCAATCTATCAATATTTACAACTCTCTCACGTCTGTTTGCCCATCTTCGGGCGCCGCTACCCGAAAGGGATTGACAACCCCTTTTACACGTCGGGTTGTGAGTAGTTGTTATTTGTGTGCAAGTCTTGTTTACGTTGTGTTGCTTGGTTCTCTTACTGGTTCGATAACCTTGGTTTCATATCTAAGGGAAATACCTACCGCCGTTGTGGTGCATCATCCCTTCCTCTTTGGGGAAATACCGACGTAGTTTCAAACGACATCACCGTGGCGCACCGGCGAGGCCAAGACAGGGCGGTGACCCGGCGACGGAGTGTGCGAACCTTCACTCACCATAGCTCTGATGCCAAATGTAATCTCTGTCAAAGGTAGAGATGAACTCACACACACAAGATAGAAGAAGATTACATAGGAGTTTTGGCATCTCACAACTTGTGCCTTTTCTGACTATCTTTCTCTTAATTAACCAAAGTGATTACAAGAGTAGATGATGGTGCTGCTGGCCTAGTGGACGAACTCCTACTGCATCACCACCTCGCGGCAGGCACGCGCGTCGGGCTCCGGCCGTGGCGCACCGGCGAGGCCGAGACACGGCGGCAACCCGGCGACTGAGTGCGCGAACCTTCACTCATCATAGCTCTGATGCCAAGTGTAATCTTGCCCAAGTTAGAACATGAACTCACGCACACAAGATAGAAGAAGAGTACACGGGGAGGTTTGGCAACTCACAACTTTTGCCTTTTCTTACTCTTTTTTAATTTAACCAAAGCGATTAGATGGGTATTTAAAAGGGAAGCAAACGCGCGAGCCAAGTCACACACACCGGCCTGATCCTAAACTAACGCTCCACGCACACTTGTACTCCACTAAACAAATGCATCCACATCCAGCCACTCCGATGGACAAACTCAACGTCTTTGCCTCAACTAACCCACCTCACTTTGAGCTAGTCTCTTGGCACGGCAACGTACAGATCCCTTTCACTCTCGGCTGCATGCATGAACCTACACAATCTATCTAAAAGTTATGCATGTACTCACAATTTCTAGCTTCACTTGCCCGATGATCAGATCGCACCATTGCCGATCCATCAATCCACTTCACCATGATGCCATGCATTGTTGTACTAGACTTAGACTGAACAAACACAAGCAGAAATAAACTAGATGAACTACTAAACAACAATGGTTAACACCAACAATCGCCCCCTTAACCTTGTTATGCTTTATTGGGAACTCCATGGCGACCTTCAGTACAACCCCGGCTTGTCGTTGGCGGTCGCATCGGCGAGAAGCGCCCGCTCCTTCTTCGGCTCGGTACAGTCCCTGGAGTAATGCCCGTACTCTTGGCAAGTGTAGCAATGAACCTTGTGAATGTCGACGTTTCTCTTCTTGTTGCCGGCGCCACTGCGGTGGCGAGCAAGCCACTCCTCGTCCATGAGGAGCAGGCGACTCTCACCACCCTGGTCGTAGTTGCTGGCACCCTCGTAGCTCCGGCCCTTCGCCGTTTTGAGCCTTCCTACAAGCTCTTCCATGGACATGGTTTTAAGATGAAGCTTCTCAATGGCAATAGCTACCTGGGTATACTTGGACGGCACAATGCGGAGAAGCTTCTTCACGACCTTCACCTCGTTGTGGTTCTCGTTGAGCGTGCGCAGCTTGTTGGCGATCCCGTTCTTGCGCATGGCGAGCTTGTCGAGTGTCTCGCCGCTCCTCATGCGGACGACATCAAACTCCTTTAGGAGAGTCTGCGCCATGGCCTCATGGACGCGGGCATCACCGACCCGCATGATCTTGATGGCATCCCATGCCTTCCGTTGTCGTCGCCTTCACGGCAAGTGTGGAGTGCATCTCCTGCGGCACGGCTCGCAGAATTGCCGCAAGCGCCGCCCTGTCCTGGCTGAAACTCCCACCTCCCTCGATGGCGGCCCACACGCGTTGGGCCTCCATGTTCACCTTCATGATCAGCGATCACTCGAAGTAGTTCGTCGCCGTCAGTTGTGGGTAGACGACGGTGCTGCTGGCCTGGTGGACGAACTCCTGCTGCACCACCGCCTCGTGGCAGCCACGCCGCGGCGGGCTCCGGCCGCGGCGCACCGGCGAGGCCAAGACTCGGTGGCAACCTGGCGACGGAGTGCGCGAACCTTCACTCACCATGGCTCTGGTGCCAAATGTAATCTGACGGAGTGCGCGAACCTTCACTCACCATGGCTCTGGTGCCAAGTGTAATCTCTGCCCAAGGTACGAGATGAAATCATGCAGACAAGATAGAAAAAGAGTAGACGAGAGTTTTAGCACCGCACAATTTGTGCCTTTTCTGGCTTTTTTTTCTCTTAATTAACCAAAGTGATTACAAGGGTATTTAAAAGGGAAACAAAAGCACAGTCCAAGTCACACACACGGGTCTGATCCTAAACTCACGCTCCACGCACACATGTACTCCACTAAACAAGTGCATGCACATCCTCATGTACTCCACTAAACAAGTGCATGCACATCCAGCAACTCCGATGGACCAACTCAACATCTTTGCCTCAACTAACTCACCTCACTTTGAGCTAGTCTCTTGGCACGGCAACGTACAGTTCCCTCTCGCTCTCGGCTGCATGCATGTACCAATACAATCTATCTAGAACTTATGCATGTACTCACAATTCCTGGCTTCACTTGATCGGAAACGGATTATAGCTTTGTTTCAGGAAAACAAAAATACTGCACGACATTGAAACGATATAGTGTACGGATAATTAAGATGGAAAAGATTTGGCCGTCTACGAGTCGGATGTGTCCGTAGAGTCCTACCTAGCTCGGATCGATGTACTTACCAATATATACGCGGGGTCGATCGATTCTGCCATCAATATGCTGCCTTCCTAACAAGACCGCCCTACTCGATCGTCTTCTTCCAATGTTCCACGATCTGATCTGACATACCGACGGTGGGGGGTGGACATGGACATGGAGCACACCGACCTGCTGGAGGACATACTCCGCAGCCTACCGCCGCGCTCCCTCGCCATCTGCCGCAGCGTCTGCAAGGCATGGCGTGCCACCGTCGACCACCGCCGTCTGCTGCGAGCCGACCTGCTCCCGCTCTCGCTCGACGCTGTCATCTACAACATAGACAAGATCGATGCCCCGAAGCTCTTCGCGCGCCGATCAACGACGCGCTACATCACCAGCAGGCTCGACTACCTCGACAACCGTCCAGACTACGCGGAGGTCATCGGTGAGATCACGGACTACTGCAACGGCCTCCTCTTGATTGAAACCGACAAGGTGGCCAACCCCGCCACGCGGCAGTGGGCGTCCTTGCCCCCACTGCCGTGTGCGTGCTTCCGGCGAAAGTCGACCTGCGGGCGTTGCTACCGCAACGGCTACCTCGTCTATGACCCTACCGTCTCGCCACATTACGAGGTGTTTTACGTTCCCCGTGTGCCCCGTAATGTACCAGCTGAGGTGGCGTCCAGCATGGAGTGGCCACCTTCGGTGTATGTCATGCATGTTTTCTCCTCGGTGACAAATTGTTGGAGGGAAAGGTCATTTAGACGAGAAGGAGATGCTGCTGGGACAATGGCCGACATGAACTCACATTGGAAATCTGACGGGGAATTGTACTACTCCGCTCACTGGAAGGGCTCGCTCTATGTCCCTTTAAGGCATAATACAAAGGGTGGTTTTGTAATGAGGTACTACTACGTGAAGATCATTACTGTTACTACATACTGTGTTTGGTGATTAACCTTTAAAGTTCATTTGCTTATGTGCAGAATAAAATTATGGAATGATAATTACCAAGTAATCGAGCTGCCAAAAGGAGGCAAAGGATCACTATTTCGTTTGGGAAAATCGAAGAAGGGGATCTATTGTGTGCAGGATATCGACGGCCGATGCACATTTAAGATTTGGCTTCTTTCTGAATCACATGCTGGCGCGATGGACTGGGTTTTAAAGAATGAAATCTGCTTTGAGACAGCATGGAGAATATATCCTTGTAAACGTGACAGTGGACCATGGATCTCACAGTCGCTTGAACAAAAGGAATCGTTGTTGGAAAAAGACGTCAACCTTGAAGTTGCAAATAAATACAACGAGGCACTATCCAAAGATGATTTTGAATGGGATTCCGATGATGAAAATGCTGTTACCACTGTAGACTGGCCCAAAAAGGGCAGCCCTGGTGCTCCAGCTCATCTTTTTTGGTGTCTGGGATTCCATGCTTACAAAGAAATTGCCCTTTTTCATGATGATTACAGAAGCGCAACATTTGCTTATTATTTAAATAGCTCAAAGGTTCGATACTTGGGAATAATGGAGCATGAGTATTCAGACGTGGATATTTCCTATGCTTACACACCGTGTTGGACGATGGACTTGCCAGGAAGAAAATGATGCATGCAAAGTTGTATGCGTATTTGGCTAGTCACGAATGTCAAACTTCTCTTTGCCTTTTTAAATATATGTAGATTAGTGTCTTTTAAATGTACTTCTATACATTTTTTACTCTAAAAAATGTACTTCTATACTCCCTCCATTCCAAAATATAGTGCGCCCGCGCTTTCTGAGGTCCAACTTTGATCATAAATTTAACCAACCAGACCAATTGCGGCGGGAGAAAAATATATATAATAAAAAAACTTCTTTCGAATATGAATTCACTGATATAATTTTTGCTCCCGCCGCAATCGGTCTTGATAGTTAAATTTACGGTCAAAGTTGAAGCACGTGGATAGAGTAAGCACTACATTGTGGAATGGAGGGAGTACATTCTTTGTAAATTGACGTCTCAATGGTGTTTTGTTTAAACCTTTTTCTGGATGCTTGTATTCCGGCTTTGCATTCTTTGTAAGCTGTCCAAGCCAGCCTGATTTTTTTTTAATGATGTAGCGAACAAACCAGTAACTTCCAAGTAAATATGCGGAATTTAATTACGGACTTTGATATATGCTGAACGTTATAATTATAGGCAAGGTTACCGAAGAATCTTCCTATATGTAAGGGTCGCGCTATGTAATGGTCATGCGAGCACATATCTTTGATTTGTTTTATATTTTGCGTGTAAAGCAATTCTACTAGCAACCATGCATATAAAAACAAAAGAGTGACATCAGCAAAGATTTCATAAAAAATGGAATTTTAAATTTTTTTGTAGCTATCATCGGTCCAATTAAAAAACTGTTTTCAAATAAAAGATTCGTCACGACGAGACTTTTGAAACTACATCCCATGTTGATATGTTCCGCTGACTTTTCTTTCGGGTCAAAAGTTACCAGGACAAGGCTAAGTAAGTTATCACATCGGTGGTACATAAGTTACCATCTTGTCTATATAGAAATTATCGGAGCATAAAAATGGTCCTCCAACATTCTCCGGACATGCAACTAAATTAGAGGAAGGAAAAACTGATGTCATTCTAAACTCCTCCCTATTTCAAAATTTCAAAATATTTTGTAGTTCAAACCGTCGATGCAATCGAAAAATCATTTTCACATAAAAAAGGCATCACGACAAGAGCTTTGAAACTAGATCGTATGTTGGACGTTCTAGCGACTTTTTCCATTCAAAAAGTTATCATGCTAGCCCATATCTTAAAAAGGCAAGTTTAGAACTAAATTACCTGCTAACCAGTTAGAATTATTTTTCCAGTCTATCAAGGAAGCAAAAAAACATTAGCACTAACAGACCAAAATTGAACTGTTTTTCCATTTGTTAAGTCTGATATATCATATGGTGTTTCACTGAAAACACTTTGACATTTCTTTTTCTTGTTCTCCATGGTCTGCAATCTACACAACAAAGAAAATAATGAAGTTTATCTATGGACCGGCTTTGTAGGACGGTAAAAGCTGGCGATTAAAAAAATGTATACATGAGAATCGTCATACATGTGAAGTGAGCAAAGCATTCAAGGTGATGATCTGTTTCCAAGAAATCTGTAGTAGCAGAGCATATAACTTCTGAATGTGTACTCTCTACATATGAACTTATAAATAAGCTTAAATGGTTTCAGAAGAACTATTATCATTCATAAGCTTCTCTACTTTACATGTGTAACACCTAACAAGAGAAGTGTACCAACAAAAGGTTCTTCAGTATAGTCACCTTTAGTCCCGGTTGATGCCACCAACCGGGACCAAAGGTCAGTTTTCGGCAGCCCATCAACCAGGACTAAAGGGGGGACATTGGTCCCGGTTGATGTCACGAACCGGTACCAATGCATCCTTTTAGTCCCGGTTGGTACCATCAACCGGGACCAAAGGCCTGTCGCTGTCCGCGGCCAAAACTTTAGTCTCATCTCGCTAGTTGAGAGGGGCTCGGAGTGGTTTATAAGCCCCACTCTGGCTGCCCTCTCGAGCTCTCTCAAATGCAGGCTTATGGGCCTAATATGACACTATGCTGTCTGTGGCCTACTGGGCCTCCTGCGGGCCTGAATCCTTGCCCATGGTTGGGTTTCTAGTCGTATTCAGGCCGTGGTGGCCCAGTAGGTGGCACTTTTTTTTCATTTTTTGTTGCTTTATTTATTTTATTTTGTTTTTATTTATAACAAAAAAACTTACTGTTCCTATTTTTATTTATTTTATTAAAGTTTATTTATTATACTTTTATAAAGTTTATTTTGTTTCTACTTCTTTATTTTATATAAGTTTATTTTATTTTGTTTCTACTTATTTATTGTATTAAATTTTAATCTATTTTATTTTGTTTCTACTTATTTATTTTATTAAAATTTATTTTGTTTTATTTTATTTCTACTTATTTATTTTATTATATTTTAATTTATTTAATTTTGTTTCTACTTATTTATTAAAGTTTATTTTGTTTCTTTCTGCTTTTCATGTTCTGAACAGAAAATACTTTAATAATTTTAGTTTAAAAAATACTAGAGGTTTATAAAAGCTTTTTAGTTCATTCCTTTTGCTATTAGAGTTTTACAAAAGTTTTTAAGTTAATTTTCTTTTTGCATGGTATCATCATTTCATCCAGATAGCATGTGCAAGAAAGTAGAGAGGGTTACGGCAAAAACTGGATGCACTTCATGTACAAAACGGACAATCTCTTTCAAAGTATCAGGGTTTCATACGGAAACTCGTTTGTTACAAAAGGGATGTCATTTTTTTGAACTTATTTGAACTCCAGAGTTTTTCTGTGTTCAAAATGCACCATTCAAAGCCACATCATCAATTTTCAACCCTTTCTGACTTCATTTGTTATTTTTCATACATTTACTGATTTTTGTGAGCTAAATAACCCTGAAATTGAAAAGCATTTCAAATAAACTCTGAAAAGGTTGAAAGTTGGCATGGTATCGTCATTTCATCCACATAGCATGTGCAAGAAAGTAGAGAGGGTTACGGCAAAAACTGAATGCACTTCGTGTACAAAACGGATAATCTCTTTCGAAGTATGAGGGTTTCATACAGAAACTCGTCTGTTACAAAGGGATTTCAGTTTTTTGAACTTATTTGAACTCCGGACTTTTTCTGTATTCAAAATGCACCATTCAAAGCCACATCATCAATTTTTAATCCTTTCTGACTTCATTTGTTATTTTTCATGCATTTATTGATTTTTGTGAGCTAAATGACACTGAAATTGAAAAGCATTTCAAATGAACTCTGAAAAGGTTGAAAGTTGGCATGGTATCATCGTTTCATCCACATAGCATGTGCAAGAAATTAGAGATGGTTACGGCAAAAACTGGTGCACTTCATGTACAAAACGGACAATCTCTTTCGAAATATGAGGGTTTCATACGGAAACTCGTCTGTTACAAAGGGATTTCATTTTTTTGAACTTATTGGAACTCCAGATTTTTTCTGTGTTCAAAATGCACCATTCAAAGCCACATCATCAATTTTCAACTCTTTCTGACTTCATTTGTTATTTTTCATGCATTTACTGATTATTTTGAGCTATAAGACCGTAAAATTAAAAAGCATTCGAAATGAACTCTGAAAAGGTTGAAAGTTGGCATGGTATCATCATTTCACCCACATGGCATGTGCAAGAAAGTAGAGAGGGTTACGACAAAAACTGGATGCACTTCGTGTACAAAATGGACAATCTCTTTCGAAGTATGAGGATTTCATATGGAAACTCGTCTGTTACAAAAGGATTTCATTTTTTTAACTTGTTTGAACTCCATAATTTTTCTGTGTTCAAAATGCACCATTCAAAGCCACATAATCAATTTAATACATATAGCTCTCATGAATAGATAAGTGACCAAATTAATAGAAGTTCATCATTACATTAAAAACAAAGTACATACATAATTCTCATTGAACAACATATAGCTCTCCAGAGCATCTAGTTAAACCATACATTAAAACTATGTAAAACCTTTCAATGCAACAAGAAATGCGATCATAATCACAACCAAGGTAAAAATTGATCCAACAGCACAATGATACTAAGCCTCGGTATGAATGGCATATTTTCTAATCTTTCTAATCTTCAACTGCATTGCATCCATCTTGATCTTGTGATCATCGACGACATCCGCAACATGCAACTCCAATATCTTCTTATCCTCCTCAATTTTTTCCTTCAAGTAATTGTTTTCTTCTTCAACTAAATTTAACCTCTCGACAATAGGGTCGGTTGGAATTTCTGGTTTAACTACCTCCTACATAAATTAAATCTATGTCACATTGGGCGGCATAATTGTCAAAAACAATAAATGAAGCAAATAGTTATAAAAAGATAATATATACCACATTTGAATCATAGACAGGACGAGGGCCGACGGGGGTGGATACCAAAACCATCGCACTATATAATAACAAGCAATAATAAAAGTTAGAAAATTAGACAAGTATCTATCTAAAGTAAGAATTATTTTATTTCAGAAAGAAGATAAGAATAAGAGGCTCACCACGGTGGTGCCGGCGACGAGATCGGCGCGGGCAATCGACGGCGATGAAGACGGGGACGGGACGTGACGGACCACTAAACCTATGCAAATCTCAGAGAAAATGGAGCTTGGAGGTCGAGCTTCGAGAGGAGAAAGCTTAACTAGCGTGGCTCGGGCATTTCATCTGTGACGCCCGGATATTTAAGCTACAGTAATTCCCTGTTAATGTTGCCACGTCATCGCGGTTACTGTTGTTAATCTCGAATTAGTTTAAAACCGATCCAAATTCAAAATTTGATTAATGGCAAACGTTAAAAGTTTTCAAACTTTAAAAGTGAAATGTTTGGTTTGTGGCAAATAAATCATAAGTAATTGTGGTGAAGAAATCATAAGTAAAATGTTTAAATACTCTAAGGTGAATAAAACTGTAGCAAAAATCAACATTTAAATGCTTTTATAATTAATAAAATACTAAACTAAATGGTTTTTGGGTAAAACCTTTTGGTTGCAGTGGGTTTTGTGTTATTACTAATTTAGAGGTCATTGTAGATATTAAGTAAAAAACTAAACAGAAAAAAAAGTAAAATAAAAACAAAACCAAAGAATAAATAAAAGTAAAACAACAAAACTACAAAAAAAGCCCCCCTCCCCTGCTAGGCCTTGGCCTAGATGGCCAAGCGGCCCAGCCAAACTGCCCAGCCAGCCACCCATGGCCTATATGGTCTCACCCACCTAACTCTAACCCGATCCACCCGCTCACTCGATCCCCCATTGCCCCCCTCGTCCCCTCACCCACGCCACCACACGCACGCACGCACACTCAATGAAGCGGGCACCCGAGCCGCCGCTCCCCTGAGGCCGCCGCCCGCCGGCGCCGAGCTCCGCCACCCCCGGCCTCCTCCTGGCGGCTCCCAACCTCCTGCATCGCATCCCTGTCCTCCTCCCCAACGGCCTTCTTCGACCCTCGTCGCTCGTCGGACCGCCCTGACCCCATCACGGCCGTCGTCGGACGCCTCCTCGTCTTCCCTCACGCCGGCTTCCTCGAGGCTCGGCGACCGAACCCCTGCAACGCTGGTGAGGCCTTTGGCCTCCTCTTTCCTCTTTGCGCCCGCTCGTGCAGATCTCCCCGTCGTCGGTCACGCACCATCGGTCACGACACGCACTGCCCGCGCCCGCCAGCGCAGTCCCGCGTCCGCACCTCGTGCCCCTACCCCCTGCATCCTCTAGTCCCGCTCGCCGGCCGACCGCGCCACCCCCACTCGACCTCGCTGGCCACCGCACCCGCCTCCTCTGCCTACCCACAGCCCCTCTGCCGCCGTGGTCACCGCGCGCATCCCGCACCCACATCCGCCTGGGGTTGTGCCCCCTGCTCCACAGTCTGCTCAGCTGCTGCTCGTCAGCGATGCCGCTCCTCCGCATCTAGCCTCCCCTGCCCGCGCTCCTCTCACGATCCTGCCGTCGCGTTCGTCGGGCCGCACCCCCGCTCCCACCGCTCGCTGCAGCTGCCACCTGCCGCTGCTGCCCACCACTGCTCCGACTACTGCCCTAGCCATGCTCGGGTCGCTGCCCGCGCGGCCCTTGGCCGCCGGCGCTCCTACCTGCCAGCCCGGAGGCCTCGCCCTGCTTCCCCCTGGTCGGACTCGCCCACCCTGCTCGGGCGATGCGTGTGACCCAGCGCCCGTTAGCCCGCAATGGCCCCTATGCCATTGTCAGTAGGGGCCAAACCCCCTGAGAAAGATCAAAAAAATTAAAAATAAATAAATAAGTAAATAAAAATGTTAATTAATTAATTAACTAAATTAATTAACTTACTTAATCCTGTTTAATTAAACTAAATAAACATTAGGTACCTAATTAACTAATTAAACTGATTAATAGGTTAATTAGGTAATTGTACCTACGACATGCGGGACCCACACGTCAGCGACCCAGTTAACACCCCTATTGACTGCTGACATCAGCATGCACTGTTCTGGATAATGTTAAATTAAAATAATTAAATAAATGCTAAAATTAATTTAAATGTGTTAAAATCAATATAAAAATAAACCGTAGCTTGGATGGAAAAACTTTGTACATGAAAGTTGCTCAAAACGACGAGACGAATCCGGATACACAACCTGTTCGTTCACCACGCATCCCTAGCATAGTAAACACACAATTTTCCCCCTCCGGTTCATCTGTCCCAAAACGCGAAACACCGGGGATATTTTCCCGGATATTCCTCCCTTCACCGGTATCACCTCATACTGCGTTAGGTCACCCCTAGCACCGCGCATTGCCATGCTATACTTTGTGTTGCTTTGTTTGCTCTGTTATCTATTGTGTTCCCCCTCCGTTACTTCTTTCCGGTAGACCCCGAGACCGCTGCCGGTACCCCCAATCGACTAAGGTGTTAACGACCCCTCCTTGCCAGAGCAACCAGGCAAGCCCCCCCCCCCTTGATCACCAGATATCGCCTACTCTCTTTCTACTGCTTGCATTAGAGTAGTGTAGCATGTTACTGCTTTCCGTTAGTCCTATTTTGATGCATAGCCTGTCATTGTTGCTACAACTGTTGGTACCTTACCTGCAATCGTAAATGCTTAGTATAGGATGCTAGTTTATCATCAGTGGCCCTACATTCTTCTCTGTCTGCCATGGTATACTACCGGGCCGTGATCACTCGGGAGGTGATCACGGGTATATATTATATACTTTATACATATAAATGTTGTGACTAAAGTCGGGTCGGCTCATTGAGTACCCGCAAGTGATTCTGATGTTGGGGGTTGAAGGGGCAGGTGGTTCCACCCAGGTAGTGATGGGCTTGGGTTCCCGATGGCCCCTGTCAGGGATATACCCCGCGGTATGACCCGGTCGGGCTTGGCGACTCACCAGAGACCTGGCTGGAGCTTGGCGACTCACTGGCGATCCGCCCGGACATGGCGGTTTACATGTAACCCGCCGGGACATTATGACTCACTGGACACCCGGCGGGCGGATCAGACGGACGACAAGGCCCAAGGCCCAGCAGGCCGGCTTATACTCTGATGGGCCGGCTTAAGAGGAAAGGGATGACGAATATTTCCTTTACGAGGAAGCAAGACCCGGACTTAGTATTCAACTTGTGAAGAAAGGATAGATTAGTCCTAGTCCTACTAGGACTCCACATGTAACCCGCCCCTTCAACATATATAAGGAGGGGCAGAGCTCCCCAAAGAAGGACAGAAAATAATCTCTAGGGCTAGATACAAAGAGCCGGCTTACCCGCGACTCCCTCATGATCATAATGAGACCTAGCCACAAACATCATGTAGGGTTATTACCGGATGATGTTTCCCGGGGCCCGAAGCTGTCTAAACCCTCGTCTTGCGTGTTGCGTCTCTCGATTCCGCCCAACCCCTTTCAAGCTACCACATAGATGCGTTGACCTCGCGACTAAGTCCTCACACTAAGGACATCTGCCGTGACAACTCCGCGACCGTTGGCGCCCACCGTGGGGTCTACGCACGATGGTGATGAGTTCTTGAAGGGATCTCTCCTAGGAATCGAGGAGTTTGCAATTGATCGGATGAAGAGAACCGGCATGGAACGATCGTGGAGGATAACCCGCCGCCGGACAACAATGGGCAGAATTATGGTTAACTTTGTAGCTGACAGATATGAGATTCATCTGAGGCGGAGAAAATTTTAGGGTTTGCGTGCGCAACCCCACGGGTGCTCGTCACCCGATGAATCCGAGGGCAGATTGTTTTTTCTGCTGCAATCGAAACCGGGCAGGAATCTGCCGCCAAGTCATCAAAGACCACAGTTGCCGAAAAACGTCGTATTCGACTGTTGTACTACGAGGGTGCAGCCGTTGTCGCTGCAGTTTCTTCAAATCTAGAGGTACACCGTCGAATTTGGTGTTGCTGTTCTCCACGTCATCTTGTCCACATGTAGGATCAAGTCCCGAGGAGAATATACATCGTTGCTATTAGTACTCCCTTCATTCCACAATGTAGTGCTTTCTCTATCCACGTGCTTCAACTTTGAGCGTAAATTTAACTACCAAGACTGATTGCGGCGGGAGCAAAAATTATATCAGTGAATTCGTATTTGAAAGAACTTTTCAATTATATAATTTTTTTTCTTCCGCCGCAGTTGGTCTCGTTGGTTAAATTTATGGTCAAAGTTGAATCTCGGAAAGCGCGGACACACTATATTATGGAATGGAGGGAGTACTACTTATCACAAAGAAACAGGAGCCAAATCATACTGATATCCACGTGCAACTGCTAGTGCTAATGAGCACTAGGCCCTGTTTGGTTCCAATAAGTCATCTGACTTATAAGTCAGGTGACTTAAAACCAGTGACTTATAAGTCACGTCTGTTTGGTTGTCACCTGACTTATAAGTCACCTGACCACACTTTCTCACCTTGTTTTTTATGTAAAGATGGTGGGACCCATGCAAAAGGGGGTGACTTATAAATTTTAAGTTGGGGTGGAGCAACTTATGACTTATAAGTTGGGGTGACTTACAAGTTGGGTCTGTTTAGCAAAATAAGTCATTTTTTTTTCACTTTTTGATTTATAAGTTGGTGACTTTTTTACTACGTCAGTTTTTGTGCTCGATTACGACATCCGCACGGGCGCCTTATCAGATTGAAAAAATATCAGTATTTACTGCGGCAGGGCAGAGCTCTTGTCGTACTCATCGAGTCCTCGTCCTAGAAGAGAAGAGGAATCGTCAAAATCAACAGCGACCAGGGAAGGAGATGGATATGGACTTGTCAACCGAGCCTCCGAGCCGCAGTCGCGCCGAAACCGTTTCCGCGTCAAATCCTTATGGCCGATTTGGAGTCGCCGGCGTCCCTTTTACTACCTGGTCCTGCTTCTTACTACCTGGTCCTGTTCCGACCCGCCGCTCGAGCACCTCGCTTAAGCAGGCCGTGCCTCTGTTCCGGGCTGCCGGGATTTTTTCCAGCTGCGCCCTTCCTGTGTGGTCGCACCAGGCCGACCCTGCTGCGGTCTCAAGCTTCCCTGCAAGTCGCCGGCCCCCGCCGTCGCCTACTACAATGAGCCGGCTTTAAATCATCTGCCTCGTGCTGCTCCACCTTGAGCGGCCGTGCCGCTTCCAAGCCGCCTGGGCTCGCGGCCCCGCGCTGTCGTTACTCGCCGCAGCCGGCCGCCTGACCCGCCTCCGTCGTCCGCGCCTGGAGCTGGAGCTGGCTTCGCCATCCCGCCAGCCGCTGCGTCTGTGACCCGACGAGTCGCTCCACTGCAGCGGCTCCACCGTGGCCGGCTGCAGATGCTGTCCCTTTCTGCCGCTGCCGTGTCCGTCAGCGCTGTCGGCCTGCCGTCTCAGGCGGTTCGGAGTTAAGTCGAATCTCTGCCGCCCTGGCCAAATCAAACTCCGGCTCTGAAGAAATACAAAAAGGGACGGGTGATAACCAGCCAGGGTGGAATCCTGTGGACCCAGAAAGTGCCTCACGTTCTCTGAGCCAAGAAATAATAACGATTAAGATAAGGAGCTCGCACAAGGAGGGTGAACGCTACAAGCATGGGAACCAAGACGCATGCAGATGTCAAAGAAGATACATAAGAAGCTGGTGTGCGCAGAGGCTGAACCTCACACGTCATACGAAGATGCATGTTTACCCCTGTGGTCGCTGGACCAACCGATGTGCCATACCGCTGCTATTTCAAAAGTCCAGGAACAAAACAGCTTGGACGCTTGGTGGATGTGGAGGCCCATTAAAAATGCATGAGGAGTTTTGCTTCTGGCTTCGATCCCGGGAGCTCCTATTGGACGCAGTCTGCGTCAAACAGCGACGTGACGCACGCATGAAACCCCCGACTGGGCCGGCCCAATACAGAGAGCGCGCCTCTTTGCTTGTTCAGTAGCGCTGCGAAGTTATGTTTTAAAAAAATCAATCGCCTGCAGTCCAGTCCTGCCAGGATTCGACCTCTAGACCTCCATGTTGCATAGGAGACGAGCTAACCAGTAGACCTAACAACAGTTGGTACAAAAATTTGAACCGTACTAGTATAAGAACTAATACCAACGAAGAATCTGGCCTTTTTTTTTCAAACCTTCCTTCGGAATTGTGAATTAGTTTAACAAACGAGCACTGTTTCAAAAATACGATAAAATTTTAACAACTCTGACTTATTTTCAAGTTTTAAAAACTAAGAATAAAGTCGTGAACATTTTACACAGATTTGTTTTTGAAACTCATAAATTCTTAACATTATTTAAAATTGCAAACACTTTCTGACAAAATCACAATTTTTTTTCCAAAATTTGAGTAATATTCTGAACTTACATTTTTCTTCAAAAAATGCGAACAGATTCTATGAAAACAAACAAATTTTGAATTTCCCAAACATCTTTTGAAAACGTGAAACATTTTTGGAATTTGAGAACAATTTTTTAAAGCACGAAGGATTTTAGAATCTTGAGAACAAATTTGGAAGCACGAACATTTTTTAAATCTTGAGAACAAATTTTGAAACGGAGAACAATTTTGAAAAATCCGAACAAATTTGGAAGCATGAACAATTTTGTAAATCCCGAACATTTTTTGAATCTTGAGAACAAATTTGGAAGCACGAACATTTTTTGAATCTTGAGAACAATTTTGAAAAATCCGAACAAATTTGGAAGCACGAACAATTTTCTAAAGCACGAACATTTTTTGAATCTTGAGAACAAATATTGAAACAGAGAACAATTTTGAAAAATCTTGAACAAATTTGGAAGAGCGAACATTATTTGAATATGTGAACAAAAAAAATGAAATCTGGTACATTTTCTGAACTTCGAAAGTTTTGAACTTTTTTGTGTAACGAGAATTTTTTTTAAATTTTGAGAACATTTTTTTGAAACACGAACAGAAATTAAAATTTTCGATATTTTTTGAAAAAGTAGAAGAAAAGGGAAAGAAATAAAAGAGAAAATCCTGAACATTTTGTAAAACTGCGAACATGTTCTGAAAAAGAAAAGAAAAAAAATGAAAAAATGAAAAAGAAACAGAAAACGAAAAAGAATAAACAGAAACGTGAAAACCCCATAAAAGAAAAAAAATCGGTTCACGGAACCTTCTAGAAGGTTCACAAAACCGGAGTGGGAAGTTCGTAAGTGGGCCGGCCCAAAAGCATCGCTCGGCGCTCGCCCCTGTGCGAAGCGACGGCAGTTTGCCGCAGTGAGCGGCCAATAGGATTTCCCTTCGATCCCTACGCCCAAATAAATTAGGTGATATTTATCCTATATATTTTATGTTGGTTTTTTTCAACAAACAACTACTCCGCCCTGCTGTATTTTTTGTACGCAGGACAATTATATTTATACCGCGGGTATGGAGCATGAGCTGGCAACATTCTATACCATACTGCCCAAGGAACGGGCGTGCGCAACTTACATCAACATGACGCAGTTGACTCGCCCGGCTTACCGCGCCCGCGGCCGACTCGCCCGTGTCTGTGCAGTTTTCAAATACTACGGCCGATTATTTCATCCGTGCTGGCTTACAACGCCACTGACAATTCGCGTCCACTCCCGTGGCCGGTTCACGCGTCCACGCTGGCTCACAACGAGGAGGACAACTTGCTCGTCCACGCCGGCTTACAACGCCGCGGCCGACTCATTTGTCTATTCCTGCGGCCGGCTCGTCTATAATTGATTTCAGCTTCACTGTGGTGATCGGCAACTCCGCCGTGGATAAATTACTGGCCTAACATATCAGGTGAAATCTATCTAGTATATTTTTATATTATATATTACTTTGCCTTCTGAAGTTCTCCAATGCAGGACAAGCTATATCACTGAGCTGTTGACTGACTCATACCGGTTTATATCATGGTCAAATATGGAGAGTCTCAAGCCAAACTCCTCGAGTAGTCTTAAGACTCGGGGGCTACAGTGACATGACTCGGGAACTCCGGGTCATTGGAGGGAATGATAACCCGGTACTGGAGGACACCGCCATATTGATGAAAATGTAAAGGCCGTCAGAAAATTGTCGGTTCAAAAAAAAGATTCCGGTTCAAAATCCGGTTCAAGAGACATCTCTCTCCTGCAAAGCTTTGAAGCTCTCAAATCCGGTTCAAACATCCGGCTCAAGGTAAAAATTTTCTCTTACAAAGCTTTTAAGCTCTCAAATCCGGTTCAAACATCCGGCTCAAAGACAATATGTCTCACACAAAGTTTTGAAAGCTTTCAAATCCGGTTTAAAGTTCCGGTTCAAAAAGAATTAATCTCTTGCATGATTCGAGTTCTCAGAAAAATTAAAGGTTGCCAAAGAGAAACTTGCTGCCTTGATGCGCGGTTGAAACATGGGTATCCTGCCTCACGGCTTATCTTATTATGGTCACTTGGGGGCTTCCTGTTCAAACATAGGTCGTATTCGAAGCAAAGAGAACATAGCTGTCGTAACCCTCTTGATCGGTTCAAAGCCAAACTCACTAGGGGGCTTCTTGAACGTATCCGAATCATAGCTTAACCTCTTTTTGGTCCGACTTGGATCGTATTCGAATCAGGATCGTTAAATACCTCTCAAGGTCATTTGGGGGCTTCCTGTTCAAACATAGGTCGTATTCGAACCAAAGAGAACATAGTTGTCGGTACCCTCTTGATCGGCGCAACGCCAAAGCCACTAGGGGCTACATGATCGTATTCGAATCCTAGCTTAACCCCTTTGGAACGGTTCACTGATCGTATTCGAATCAGAAACCTCGATTTTTATTTGGTTTAAGTTTTTGCAAACAATCTTTTGGGTTTTTGATATTTTTTTATCATATCTGAAGCATATAGGTGTGGTTTCATTTAAACCCGGCTTGGCTTTAAACAATAATCCGCCAACATGTGACAATCATCATATATTTGAAAGTATTGGCTTCTAAGGATTGGGTTATCACCCTTACTGCACTGGTCATGTAAACCGGCAGTACAAATTAAATATCACAATGGTTATATGTGGGATATTATGATCCGCCCTGTGGTAAACCGCCAGGGGATCTTGTGATTTATTTATGTGCAGGATAAGACTACTTTTGAGTAGTTACCCACCCTGGTTTTTGACGTTAAGTCGTCAGGGCATATGTTGTTTAAACTCTGTGCAGGATTTACAGAGCTATGATTTACATAAAGGATTAACTTCCAACCCATCATCAAATATTGAAATTGGTGTTTCAAAAGGGTTATCAATTCTTGATTTTCTCAAAGGCTATAAGCCGCCGGGTTATAAAAATTCCGGCTTACAATGGAGGCATATTAAATCGCCATCGTCCAAGAGCCGCCGGGTATTTAAAAACTCTGGATTTACTTGTCAATAGATAAGGTACTTGAATCTTTAAATAGCCAAACTTGGCTGGATTTTTTATGATATTGAATGACTGAGGTTTTCAAACTGGGTTATTCAAATCTTTAATAGCCAACACGGTTGGATTTTTATTATGGTTATCAATCACCAATATTACGAATGAGGTTTTCAAAGTCGCTTCAGCGCAATGGATATTATTTTATCAATGGATATAATTTATTCTACAATGGAAGGAATAGTCCCGAGTCGCTGCAGGCTTACGACCCGGCACTTGGGGCTATATTATTCAAGTTGAGATTACATCAAATATGCAAGTCCCATGTCACTGCCAGCATGCACCATGGCACTTGGGGGCTAATGCAAAGATAATTTTACTGGCCTTATTGAAGACCCGACTCATCACATCACAATGAGCCGGCCCTTGGGTGCTAGCAATTGCTCCTGTCAACAATTCAAGGTACACAAGTTTTATTCCATTATATTGAAGGGTCCACTGCCCAGTTGGTAAAGCACAAAGCTCTTAACCTCGTGGAGGTGGGTTCAAGCCCCATGATGGGGGTTACATCATATGATGTTCTTTTCAAAAGAAGTATTTATAAAGTCCCAACTCAATATTATCTTACTGAGCCGCCCTTGGGGGCTACACGTTGTTGTTCAAGTCTATATGAACATATTTATAAAGTCCCTTCTCATTATTGCATAATGACCCGGCCCTTGGGGGGTACACTGGTTGGAGCTTTTATGAGTATAAGGCAATTACAAGTCCCAAGTGGCTGCAAGCATGACAACCGGGCATTTGGGGGCTACATATATGGGATATTCAGTCTTTACTAGTGATTAAAATGAACAACATGGATTTCTTCAAAGTGGCAGTATTTATATTGAAGCAAGTCTTAAGTCATCACTTTGTTTCTGCTCAAGACTTGGGGGCTACAGGTAATATGGATATAAGGGAGAAAAAATCTTCAAAATTCTCAGTTTTCAGTAAATCAGATAGACCCGGCGTCACCAATAACTATGACCCGGCATCGGCAACAATTATGACTCGGTGTTATCAATATTTACAAGCCGGATATTTTGGCAATGATAAACCGGCAAAGTTCTACAAGCTGGTTGAAAGTCAGATGAGTTTTGTCAAGACCAATATTTTTTAAACCAGCGCTTTGGAAGCCGATTCAAGTGGATTATTTATTACAATATGTCTCTATAAGATACCAATGTCCGCAAATTGGTTGTGAAGCTGGCCTATTGACCCGCATTTCTCAAAAGAAGTATCTGGATTTTTGCATTGGCAAGGTTTGGACATATCTATTAAAAGAGATTTGCTATAAGATATTTGAGTATGCATCCAAGAGGAAAAGACAAGGACTTAAAAATGATCAGGTGCCGGTTCAGGAAAATATTTAACCCAGAGCACAACCTATCAAGTTTGTTGTTGTGTTTATTTTACATGATCAGTTTAACATGGATAAATCCAAATTAAACTGGGGGCTAATGTCGGGGATATACCCGGCGGTATGACCCGGCCAGAATCATGACCCGGCCGGGCTTGGCGACTCGGCAGAGACCTGGCTGGAGCTTGGCGACTCCCTGGCGATCCGCCCGGACATGGCGGTTTACATGTAACCCGCCGGGACATTATGACTCACTGGAGACCCGGCGGGCGGATCAGACGGATGACAAGGCCCAAGGCCCAGGAGGCTGGCTTATACTCTGGTGGACCGGCTTAAGAGGAAAGGGATGACGAATATTTCCTTTACGAGGAAGCAAGACCCAGACTTGTATTCAACTTGTGAAGAAAGGATAGATTAGTCCTAGTCCTACTAGGACTCCACATGTAACCCGCCCCTTCAACATATATAAGGAGGGGCAGGGCTCCCCAAAGAGGGACAGAAAATAATCTCTAGGGCTAGATACAAAGAGCCAGCTTACCGGCGACTCCCTCATGATCATAATGAGACCTAGCCACAAACAGTATGTAGGATTATTACCGGATGATGTTTCCCGGGGCCCGAAGCTGTCTAAACCCTCGTCTTGCGTGTTGCGTCTCACGATTCCGCCCAACCCCTCTCAAGCTACCACATAGATGCGTTGGCCTCGCGACTAAGTCCTCACACTAAGGACATCTGCTGTAACAACTCCACGACAGCCCCCGACTGTTACTTTGTGGCAGAGCGACAGGGCAGGTTGAGACCACCTAGAAGAGAGGTGGGCCTGGCCCTGGTCGGCGTTCGCGATTACTTCAAAATAATACGCTTAATGAGATCTTGGTATTTGATCTGACTCTGGTCACTGGCCTATACGCACTAACCAACTACGCGGGAACAGTTATGGGCACTCGACGTCGTGGTATCAACCGAAGCCTTCGTGACGTCAACGACTGAGCGGCGCGCGCCGGGTTGGACTGGAACGCTGCTACCTCTTGAGCACTACTGTTGGATTTCCCCGAAGAGTTGAGGATGATGCAGCAAAGTAGGGTAAGTATTTCCCTCAGTTTTTGAGAACCAAGTTATCAATCCAGTAGGAGGCTACGCGCGAGTCCCTCGTACATACACAAAAACAATAGCTCAACGCAACCAATGCGCTTAGCGGTTGTCAATCCCTTCACGGTCACTTACGAAAGTGAGATCTGATAGAGATGATAAATAATATTTTTGGTATTTTTGGTATAGAAATGCAAAGTAAAAAGTAAAAACAAAGTAAAAGCAAAGCAATAATAAAGTGATGGAGATTGATATGATGAGAAAGAGACCCGGGGGCCATAGGTTTCATTAGTGGCTTCTCTCAAGAGCATAAGTATTCTACGGTGGGTGAACAAATTACTGTTGAGCAATTGACAGAATTGAGCATAGTTATGAGAATATCTAGGTATGATCATGTATATAGGCATCACGTCCGAGACAAGTAGACCAACTCCTGCCTGTATCTACTACTATTACTCCACACTCATCGGCCGCTATCCAGCATGCATCTAGAGTATTAAGTTAAAAACAGAGTAACACCTTAAGCAAGATGACATGATGTAGAGGGATAGTTTCATGCAATATGATAAAAACCCCATCTTGTTATCCTCGATGGCAACAATACAATACGTGCCTTGCTGCCCCTTCTGTCATTGGGAAAGGACACCGCAAGATCGAACCCAAAGCTAAGCACTTCTCCCATGGCAAGAAAAACCAATCTACTAGGCCAAACCAAACTGATACTTCGAAGAGACTTGCAAAGATAACCAATCATACATAAAAGAATTCAGAGAAGATTCAAATATTATTCATAGATAGACTTGATCATAAACCCATAATTCATCGGTCTCAACAAACACACCACAAAAAGAAGATTGCATCGAATAGATCTCCACGAGAGAGGGGGAGAACATTGTATTGAGATCCAAAAAGAGAGAAGAAGCCATCTAGCTACTAACTATGGACCCGTAGGTCTGAAGTAAACTACTCACACTTCATCGGAGGGGCTTGGATGATGATGTAGAAGCCCTCCGTGATCGATGCCCCTTCCGGTGGAGCTCCGAAACAGGCCCCAAGATGGGATCTCGTGGATACAGAAAGTTGCGGCGGTGGAATTAGGTTTTTGGCTCCGTCCCCGATCGTTTGGGGGTACGTAGCACTACAAAAAAAAGACACATCCATGATATTTTGGGCCGAACGATTTTTTTTTCTATCATACATATGACACTTCTATGCCGATAATTGTGACAAAACTCGGTATCATCATAGATGTGGTGGGCTCCTACTTCTATGACAAAAAATCATGATAGAAAATGGGCTTTTCATCCTGGGCGGGCCGGAGACGTAGCTGCATGACATTCTTTGGGCCATCCATGACGGAAAAAACCGTGGTAGAAGCGAGGGGGAGGAAAATTTCAGGGAGTTCCCGGTTACGGTGGGAGGTCGGGGGCCGAGCGATGCGCCTTTCTCTCGTACACATACGCGCTTGTGTGCGAGGCGTTGGCTCTAACTGAACCCGAGCGAGGCATTGGGCTCTAACTGAACCCGAGCGATTGCACTGCAGGCTACGCGTTACTGAACCCGAGCGATCGATCGATGGCTGTTAACTGAACCCAATCGAGCAATTCCTTCGCTACTGCTGCTAACTGAAGCC